>NC_056433.1:75501515-75656515 GCF_018296145.1 Oncorhynchus tshawytscha
AAACGCATGATTGGATGCTGACGACTGATGGAGTGACTCAGTAGAGTGTGTGCGTGTGCACGTGCACAGGGTTTGTGTGTGCGCCTATGTTTGTTCGGGACATCTTTGTAAATTAAGTGTGAATAATGCATCATGCAGTGAGGAGGAAAATAAATCTCTCTGTTTACTCTGCATTAGTGATGACTACACAATGTACTCCAGTTTAACACAGCATTCACTATGGAGCATCCCCAGCTTGCACATTCGGTTCTTTGGAAGTTGTGGGAACATATGTTTTTGGTTTTACATTGGTTGTGGGAACGAAGCCATATGTTTCCTGGCCCTTTTTAAAAATCCAAGCACAGATAGGACACACGGAAATAGGGCTGTGGCGGCAACAAAATTTTGTCAGACTGTGATTATCAAGCAAATAACTGTCAGTCTCACGGTAATTGACATGAATTAACATAAACTCATTTAGCATCTCCTGGCTTCCACACACAGCCTACAAACCACTGATGCAGACCATTGGAACATCTACATTTAAAAAAATATAATAAATCCATGTAAAATAGCCTACACCTTCACAATAAATCCATGATTTATTTTAGACAGAAGAAAATGTGCGGCTATTCTGGAGTGTGGCTATTCTGTGTTGAGCGGTTAACAAAGAAATAGGTACTCCAACATGCTTAAGTTAGAGTTATTAATGTAACTTCAGTTGTTCTAGAAACGTTGCTCTGTTTTGATTTTTAATACATTGTAAGGCTGCATGATGGCACTAATGACGATTTGAAAGAAGTAGCTTGAAAGGCATGATTTGACAAGCACTTGATAATGCCTCGAATTTCACTGCGGTATCCCCTTTGTGTGGCCGTAATGCACCCTAAAGAAATCCATGCCTTCTGTGGCCAGTGGCCACTGTGCCCTTGGACCGGGGTGCTGCGTTGTGCCCTTGGACCGGGGTGCTGCGTTGTGCCTTCCCCCCTGAGTGTTGCGCGCTCTGAAGCACCTCTCACTCACATGGCTCTCCATCACCTGATCAGGTCTTTCTCACAGGTACACCGCACCTTTCTCCGAGGTGCATATCGAAGATATCGGAAGAAGTGTTCTCATTTACTTTTCATCAGCCAACAAGATGAGTAGGCCTAACAAACAGCAAAAGCACTAGCCTATGTCAATCTGCTATCCCCCATAGTACAAAAGTTCACCTATTCTATCCTGTGCGATAGATCCCAAATGAATACAACCACTAGCATCCCAAAACGTTTTTACACAATGTGGCTGACACAACAGATCAGAACGTTATACTTTAAATGTTGATAAACGTTGAGGTTATTTCTTCACCTTTTACGAGCAGCAATGTGCACGTGGCAGTAGGCAATACGCACAAATGTTCCATTAGTGGGAAAACACTATTATCAAAAGTGACCGCAAATGTGATTATGCATATAATGCTTTTATTATAAAGGTGCATTTTTATGATGAAATTGATCTTCCCCAAACATGAAACTCACGCTCTGCTTATGTATGTAAGTTAGGCTCTACACCCCTTGTAAAGAGGCTTAGTGTTATTTGGCCACTTTAGTTGTGATACAAACATTATCAAAACATATAGGCCATATAGGCTAGGCTACATGAGATGTGTGACTATGATTAGAAAAAGTAGGGGAAAAAGGCATTGTTTCTTGATTTGTGAATGATGCTCAGCATAATAATAATAATAATAATATGTCATTCAAAGTGATAGGCTAATATTGTCACCCATCAGACTATTATTGATTTAATATTGTCTTTACATACACTAAATAATATGTGTGAAATGTATTTTGATTTAGAATGGACCATTATCATGCACTTGTATTGAAACAGGGGCAGCGGGAAAAAACATGTCATCGATGCACTTAAAGAGCGAATGGAGGATGCATTTCCCCGTGGGTTATTTTCATGTCAGCCAGGTAGGCTATAATCCTGTTGTAAAGATAAGCAATGTGCTTGTCACACCTGCTCCCGTTCGAGCGCCAGGCTCCCCAGCATTACGCACTCCTGCCACCATCATTACGCACACCTGCCTTCCCCTGTCACGCGCATCAGCAGTTATTGGACTCACCTGAACTCAATCACCTCTGTCATTACCTCCCCTATATCTGTCTGTTCCCCCTCTCTGTTCCCCGATTCAGCATTGATTGTCATATGTCCTTGTGTAACCATGTGCTGACGCTGGTCCTGTCTTGTTCCATGTCTGTTCCGATTAAATGTTTGACTACCCGTACCTGCTTCTTTACTCCAGCATCGATCCTTACAGTGCTTAATATTAGGAATGTTGAGAAATAAATATAGTAGGCCTAGCCTATAGAAAGCTGATGAGATCCCCCTATTTTTAATAGAGGCCATCACTGTGTTTTCTCACGCAATTCCATAGCCTATAGAAAAATTGCGCAACATGAGCTAATGGGCTCTCATGAAGTGCTTAATTAGATTTTCTATTACTTTTCCATTGATGTCAGAGTGATTAGAGGGACAATAGAGTGCTGAGTACCAGGCAGTTAGCAAGTTTGGTACTAATGACCATCAGCAGCATCAGAGCTTGGAGAAGCCTAATTACCATGACTAAATGGTCATGTGGAATTTAACTGCCTTCATGACTCGTGACCACCGGTGTGATGGTATACGGTCACCGCAACAGCCCTACATGGAAATGCATTCCCTTAGGCATTAACCATGTCTTGGGACTAAACACCTCCCTCTGCAACTGGATTCTGGACGTCCTACCCCCCAGGTGGTAAGGGTAGGTAACAACACATCCGCCGTGCTAATCCTTAACACGGGGGCCCCTCAGGGGTGCGTGCTCAGTTCCCTCCTGTACTCCCTATTCACTCATGACTGCACGGCCAAGCACGACACCAACACCATCATAAAGTTTGCCAATGACACAACAGTGGCTACCTCAACGTAATCAAGACTAAGGAAATGATTGTGGACTACAGGAAAAGGAGGACTGAGCACGCCCCCATTCTCATCGATTGTGCTGTAGTGGAGCAGGTTGAGAGCTTCAAGTTCCTTGGTGTCCACATCACCAACAAACTAACATGGTCCAAGCACACCAAGAGGGCACAACAAAACCTATTCCCCCTCAGGAGACTGAAAAGATTTGGCATGGGTTCTCAGATCCTCAAAAAGTTCTACAGCTGCACCATCGAGAGCATCCTGACTGGTTGCATCACTGCCTGGTATGGCAACTGCTCGGCCTCTGACCGCAAGGCACTTCAGAGGGTAGTGCGTACGGCCCAGTACATCACTGGGGCCAAGCTTCCTGCCATCCAGGACCTCTATACCAGGCGATGTCAAAGGAAGGCCCAAAAAATTGTCAAAGGCTTCAGCCACCCTAGTCATAGAGTGTTCTCTCTGCTCCCACACGGCAAGCGGTACCAGCGCGCCAAGTCTAGGCCCAAGAGGCTTCTAAACAGCTTCTACCCCCAAGCCAAAAGACTACTGAACATTTAATCAAATGGCTACCCAGACTACTTGCATTGCCCCCCCCCCTTTTACGCTGCTGCTACTCTCTGTTATTATCTATGCATAAGTCACTTTAATAACTCTACCCACATGTATATATTACCTCAATTACCTCGACTAACTGGTGCCTCCGCACATTGACTCTGCACCGGTATGCTACAATAATATAAAGACCGAATGCGCATCTAATTTACCCATCTCCATCTGGCTTTTGGGGGCCACCTTATTTTTTTATTGTAAATATTATAATTGTTTTAATTGCAGCTGCACTCGAATATTGTGGCTTTCTCTCTCTCTCCATCAACCCTACTAAAATTGCATTCAAAATAGATATTCCTGTTCTAGATTGATTTATAGACCTATATATAGATCTCCTAGCCTACCCTTTTCAGGTAATATATTTAATGCAGTATTAACATTATATTTAGCTTATTGATGATGGGTTATGCATAATAAGTTTCTAACTTATAGCCTCTGTCTCTTCCACAATACGCAAGCACCCATGTTCTGCTGGCCTCTCTCCTTAAAAATTTTTACTTAGCTCTTGGAGTCCCATGCAGGAAAAGCTAGACTAGAAGTCCTTGATGAACCTCATTTTTTAAGCATATCTTATACCAATATACTATTTGAAGAGGGACGCAAGCTCTTTTTTGCTGAATGTTAAATACAGCAGACAATAGAACACACAGGTGGTTTGAAAGAAAAGCGAATGTGCGATGGTGGTAAGCTATAGCAGTTATTTATTCTGACCCATTACCATTCAATCTTTGTGAAGCGAAGTGAAAGGCTTCTGATTCTAATTCTATATTATTCAACGATTTCATTAGAAGGATGAAAATACGGCCAACAAAATGTATTTCATTTAACTGTTTCAAGTGAGGAAGGACTGAAGCAACAATAGAGAGAGAAATAGGATAATAACATTAAGGGAAATATTATTAAAGGTATATGCGTGTCAGCCTACTAATTATACAAATAGGCCCTATTATATTTCAAAATCAAATTTGCTAGCCTATACTTGTAACTTTGTAGGCCGCATGTGCTGCACCAGAAACACATGTTCTCTTCTGCTTTTTATTTAACCTGGCAAGTCAGTTAAGAACAAATTCTTATTTTCAATGACGGCCTAGGAACAGTGGGTTAACTGCCTGTTCAGGGGCAGAACGACAGATTTGTACCTTGTCAGCTCCGGTTACTCGTCCAATGCTCTAACCACTAGGCTACGCTGCCGCCCCATCATATGCTTCATCCCATGCTTCATCATAGTTTGAACGCAGTGTGCAATTCCAGTCCATATAATACAACACAGTACAGTAATACAGTTCCCACTCAAAAAGATTAGCCTACTGGAGCTAGTTTCATTTACCCAAGAGAGCATATAGCTAGCTACATCTATGGGCTTTTCTGTTTTTCTGCTGTGCGTAATGTGCAGTAGACTACATATGTACATGTATTGTATTTCTACCCTGTACCCCGCACATTGACTCGGTACCGGTACACCCTGTATATACTGTAGCCTTGGTAGTGTTATTTTATTGTGTTACTTTTTATTTTATTTTTAACTTTAGTTTCATTAGTAAATATTTTCTTAACTCTCTTTCTTGAACTGCATTGTTGGTTAACGGCTTCTAAGTAAGTATTTCATGTTAAGGTCTACATGTTGCATGTGACAAATACAATTTGATTTGATTTTGATTTGATAATGGCACAATCATTTGGGCTTTATTGGTTTTGGGCTCATTAAATGTCATTAATGTAGGGCTCATTAAATGTATTTAATATGTGGCTGATCAGGCTCAGGTAGCATCAGGTTAGACTGTTCATGGTGATCAAAGATCTAATCAAGTCCACATTTAGAGTATATGCTCTATAATGCTTTTGAATTACACTTCTGGTTTCGGCGGGAAATACTGGGTTAGTCGGGAGAAAGGTGATTTATTCTCGGGATGGAACATTTGTCAAATATTCAACCCTAACACTCACACTATCCACATTATTCATTCACTTCATTAGAAAGATTACTCTGGCCACCGTGTTGCTTGCTGTTTGGGATTTTAGGCTAGGTTTGTTTAGAAGCACTTTGTGACATCTGCTGATGTAAAACGGACTCTAAAAATACATTTGATTTGATCTTCCTAACCAGGTCGATATCAGCTTCCTATAATATCCTCCACCTGACAGCTAGCTGTGAACCAAGACACCATTATGGTGTACTGTAGTAGATCCATCCCATACAAAATACATGACTGTAACAGACACTAGCTACCTCGCTGCTTCATTCTGTAGTCAATGGCAACATAAACAATGACAAAGGAAGAAGAGACATATAGTAAACAGCCCATTTCAGCTACTAGCTTATTTCATTCATATAGTCTATCCTTTTTTTCATAATTTTCTCTCCATCATTGACACACCGACAAAGATAACACATTTTATTTATCTTTCATTTCTTCTCTTCATTCTCTTTCAATTCTTTAGCCATAATGTGTCAGTACTGACAACAAAGACAGTTCAGCTTGCTAGTTTTCTGCTTTGTAGTCTAATCAATGCTGTTAGCCTTGTGGTGGTGGAGGGAGCTAATACCGTCAGGAACATCATGCTAATGGCTGACCTTCAAATGCCAACCTGTGTCTGGGGCTGGTCTGGACTGGCCACATGTATAAATGTATGATAGAGACAGACTGGATATGCTAAGGAATGAGATAAAGAGACATGCACATTCACATATACATATACATGACACACTAGGCATTTGCGCACACACAGACACGTACACACACAGACACGTACACACACAGACACGTACACACACAGACACGTACACACACAGACACGTACACACACAGACACGTACACACACAGACACGTACACACACAGACACGTACACACACACAACAGACCCCTCAAGGTTAAGCAATGGTAGTGTTCTCCACCCTCCTGTGCTTGTTAATAGTAAATTGGCTAGATGGACTAGCAAGCATGACATGGTAGTAGAGTGACATGGTAGTAAAGTGACATGGTACTAAAGGGGTGTGGTTGTAAAGTGATGTGGTAGTAAAGGTACATGGTAGTAAAGGTACATGTTAGTAAAGGTACATGGTAGTAAAGGTACATGGTAGTAAAGGTACATGGTAGTAAAGGTACATGGTAGTAAAGAGACATGGTAGTAAAGAGACGTGGTTGTAAATGTACATGGTAGTAAAGTGACATGGTAGTAAATGTACATGGTAGAAAGGGTACATGGTAGTAAAGGTACATGGTAGTAGAGTGACATGGTAGTAAAGTGACGTGGTAGTAAAGGTACATGGTAGTAAAGGTACATGGTAGTAAAGTGACATGATAGTAAAGTGACATGGTCGTAAAGTGACGTGGTAGTAAAGGTACATGGTAGTAAAGTGACATGGTAGTAAAGTGACGTGGTAGTAAAGTGACGTGGTAGTAAAGGTACATGGTAGTAAAGTGACATGACATGGTAGTAAAGTGACGTGGTAGTAAAGTGACGTGGTAGTAAAGTGACGTGGTAGTAAAGGTACATGGTACTAAAGGGACATGGTAGGAAAGGTACATGGTAGTAAAGTGACATGGTAGTAAAGGTACATGGTAGTAAAGTGATGTTGTAGTAAAGTGACGTGGTAGTAAAATGACGTGGTAGTAAAGTGACGTGGTAGTAAAGGTACATGGTAGTAAAGGTACATGGTAGTAAGTGGACGTGGTAGTAAAGGTACATGGTAGTAAACTGACGCGGTAGTAAAGGTACATGGTAGTAAAGTGACATGATAGTAAAGTGACGTGGTAGTAAAGTGACGTGGTAGTAAAGTGAAGTTGTAGTAAAGGTACATGGTAGTACAGTGACATGGTAGTAAAGGTACATGGTAGTAAAGGTACATGGTAGTAAAGGTACATGGTAGTAAAGGGACATGGTAGTAAAGGTACATGGCAGTAAAGTGACATGGTAGTAAAGTGACATGGCAGTAAAGGGACATGGCAGTAAAGGTACATGGTAGTAAAGTGACGTGGTAGTAAAGGTACGTGGTAGTAAAGTGACATGGTAGTAAAGGTACATGGTCCAGTTTCAACTGTTCTGCCTTATTATTATTGGACCATGCTGGTCATTTATGAACATTTGAACATCTTGGCCATGTTCTGTTATAATCTCCACCCGGCACAGCCAGAAGAGGACTGGCCACCCCACATATGCTCTCTCTAATTCTCTCTTTCTTTCTCTCTCTCGGAGGACCTGAGCCCTAGGACCATGCCCCAGGACTACCTGACATGATGACTCCTTGCTGTCCCCAGTCCACCTGACCGTGCTGCTGCTCCAGTTTCAACTGTTCTGCCTTATTATTATTCAACCATACTGGTCATTTATGAACATTTGAACATCTTGGCCATGTTCTGTTATAATCTCCACCCGGCACAGCCAGAAGAGGACTGGCCACCCCACATAGCCTGGTTCCTCTCTAGGTTTCTTCCTAGGTTTTGGCCTTTCTAGGGAGTTTTTCCTAGCCACCGTGCTTCTACACCTGCATTGCTTGCTGTTTGGGGTTTTAGGCTGGGTTTCTGTACAGCACTTTGAGATATCAGCTGATGTACGAAGGGCTATATAAATAAATTTGATTTGATTTGATTTTGATTTAAAGGGACATGGTAGTAAGGGTACATGGTAGTAAAGTGACATGGTAGTAAAGGTACATGGCAGTAAAGGGACATGGTAGTAAAGGTACATGGTAGTAAAGTGACGTGGTAGTAAAGGTACATGGTAGTAAAGTGACATGGTAGTAAAGGTACATGGCAGTAAAGGGACATGGTAGTAAAGGTACATGGTAGTAAAGTGACGTGGTAGTAAAGGTACGTGGTAGTAAAGTGACATGGTAGTAAAGGTACATGGTAGTAAAGTGACGTGGTAGTAAAGGTACATGGTAGAAAAGGTACATGGTAGTAAAGGTACATGGTAGTAAAGTGACGTGGTAGTAAAGGTACATGGTTGTAAAGGTACATGGTAGTAAAGGTACATGGCAGTAAAGGTACATGGTAGTAAAGTGACGTGGTAGTAAAGGTACATGGTAGAACAGGTACATGGTAGTAAAGTGACGTGGTAGTAAAGGTACATGGTAGGAAAGTGACGTGGTAGTAAAGGTACATGGTAGTAAAGTGACGTGGTAGTAAAGATACATGGTAGTAAAGGTACATGGTAGTAAAGTGACATGGTAGTAAATGTACATGGTAGTAAAGTGACATGGTAGTAAAGGTACATGGTAGTAAAGTGACGTGACGTGGTAGTAAAGGTACATGGTAGAAAAGTGATGTGGTAGTAAAGTGACGTGGTAGTAAAGGTACATGGTAGTAAAGTGACGTGGTAGTAAAGTGACATGGTAGTAAAGGTACATGGTAGTAAAGTGACATGACATGGTAGTAAAGGTACATGGTAGTAAAGTGACGTGGTAGTAAAGTGACGTGGTAGTAAAGGTACATGGTACTAAAGGGACATGGTAGGAAAGGTACATGGTAGTAAAGTGACATGGTAGTAAAGGTACATGGTAGTAAAGTGATGTTGTAGTAAAGTGATGTTGTAGTAAAGTGACGTGGTAGTAAAATGACGTGGTAGTAAAGGTACATGGTAGTAAAGGTACATGGTAGTAAGTGGACGTGGTAGTAAAGGTACATGATAGTAAAGTGAAGTTGTAGTAAAGGTACATGGTAGTACAGTGACATGGTAGTAAAGGTACATGGTAGTAAAGGTACATGGTAGTAAAGGGACATGGTAGTAAAGTGACATGGTAGTAAAGGTACATGGCAGTAAAGTGACATGGTAGTAAAGGTACATGGCAGTAAAGGTACATGGCAGTAAAGGTACATGGTAGTAAAGGTACATGGTAGTAAAGTGACGTGGTAGTAAAGGTACATGGCAGTAGTAGTACATGGTAGTAAAGGTACATGGTAGTAAAGGTACATGGTAGTAAAGTGACATGGTAGTAAAGGTACGTGGTAGTAAAGTGACGTGGTAGTAAAGGTACATGGTAGTAAAGTGACATGGTAGTAAAGGTACGTGGTAGTAAAGTGACGTGGTAGTAAAGGTACGTGGTAGTAAAGTGACATGGTAGTAAAGGTACATGGCAGTAAAGGGACATGGTAGTAAAGTGACGTGGTAGTAAAGGTACGTGGTAGTAAAGTGACATGGTAGTAAAGGTACATGGTAGTAAAGTGACGTGGTAGTAAAGGTACATGGTAGAAAAGGTACATGGTAGTAAAGGTACATGGAAGTAAAGTGACATGGTAGTAAAGGTACATGGTAGTAAAGTGACGTGGTAGTAAAGGTACATGGTAGTAAAGGTACATGGTAGTAAAGGTACATGGTAGTAAAGTGACATGGTAGTAAAGGTACGTGGTAGTAAAGGTACATGGTAGTAAAGGTACATGGTAGTAAAGTGACATGGTAGTAAAGGTACGTGGTAGTAAAGTGACGTGGTAGTAAAGGTACATGGTAGAAAAGGTACATGGTAGTAAAGTGACGTTGTAGTAAAGGTACATGGTAGTAAAGTGACGTGGTAGTAAAGGTACATGGTAGTAAAGTGACGTGGTAGTAAAGGTACATGGTAGTAAAGGTACATGGTAGTAAAGGTACATGGTAGTAAAGTGACATGGTAGTAAAGGTACATGGTAGTAAAGTGAGTCTTTGCCCTGATAAGACAATACCTTGGACCTGGGTCCTATCCTGTGTAAAAAATCTACCCCAATCGATCTACTCCCCCCTCGGTTCTAACCTATCACTGTCTCATACCTATCACTGTCTCATACCTATCACTGTCTCATACCTACCTGTAGGAATAAACAGAGCAGTAGATCCAAGACTCTGGGAAGGTACAGATTATCATGCTGTTCATAATGAGAGCCTAAACCACTGCAGCGGGGAGGTGAAGAGAGAGGACACTCAATACACTCAGAAAGGGATTGGAAAGCCATATATAGGAAACTGGTATTAAATGAAAGGGGGTGTGTTTCATGAGAAATTTGGTGTCATATAATTTAGTGTTAGTGGCAGGAAGGTGTCATCTTTGTAATGGCCTATCTTTGGCACGTGCATCTATATGTCTCCCTCCCTCCCCTGATGTCCGTCTCTCTGTCTCTCATGTTGTGGTGTGTCCTAGGGTACCTGTGCCAACATAGCTGTGTATAATGACCAGCCACCTGGTGCTCTGGATCCCACTGCTCTGATCACGGGTGACCGGCTGATCCTAATTTACAGTTGGCACTATGCATTCAGGCAGGTAGCGTTTTCCTGGCATCCGCTAAACCCAGATTTGCCTGTAAGACTGCCAGATGGTGAAGTGTGATTCATCACTCCTGAGAACGTGTTTCCACTGCTCCAGAGTCCAATGGTGGGGAGCTTTAATCCACTCCAACCAATGCTTGACATTGTGCATGCTGAGGCTTGTGTGCGGCTGCTCGGCCATGGAAACCCATTTCATGAAGCTGCCGACGAACAGTTATTGTGCTGATGTTGCTTCCAGAGGCAGTTTGGAACTCGGTAGTGAGTGTTGCAACCGAGGACAGACGAGGACAGAACGGGCAGCTCTAGCAGGACAGAAATTAGACAATCTAACTTGTTGGAAAGGTGGCATCCTATGACGTTGCCACGTTGAAAGTCACTGAGCTCTTCCAGCAAGGCCATTCTACTGCCAATGTTTCCCTATGGATATTGCATAGCAGTGTGCTCGATTTTAAACACCTGTCAGCAACGGGTTTGGCTGAAATAGGAGAATACACTAATTTGAAGGGGTGTCCACATACCATGTAGTGCATTGTCATTATGTGGGGATTTTATTTCCATAATGAGCCAAATCTATTGGTTTTCTACCCAAAGTTGCAATGGATTAAAGAGTGTGGAGGTACAGCAAGAATAGCGGCATCAGAAACCTGGTCCTTTCACACACTAATAATGTAAGCAACTTCAATTACTAATTTATCTGACCAGGGGGAAAAAAACTCACCAGATTCACAGGGAATACATTACATAGTACGGAGAAGCAATACTCCAAGCCATAGTTTCATACTACTTGTTATACATAAAGAACTGATACTGTATACTGGTTGTTGCCGTGGGTGGCGCTGGACAATTCTTTGCGGATTCCTTATGTCTTACTCATTACTAGGAAGAAGGTTGGTCCAAATCGGATGTTGGGTACTATATTAATTGAATATTATCTGAATTCTGTCAATTAAAATGGCCAATTTGGATGCATTCAATAACCTTAATTTCTCAGAGATAAAATAATGTTCCATATTTTTTCATAACTACAGAAAAATGTCATAACAATCTGAGATGGTGGGTGTCGAAATCCTCATCTTGTGTTTTTTGAGGTGGAACGACCCACAGGGCATCCATCTGTCACAGCAGGACTGTTCACCATGGGGCCCTGCTACAGTACACACTGATACTCTCTGAGCTGTTTGGCTTTAGTGAGGGCAGGTGTGTCAGACGACCACATAAATCAGCAGACCATGAAGTGGTCAACAACACACCTTGCTGGAATGTGAATGACCTTTCACCTCGACACACACACACACTGAAAATGGGAGCTCTCACACCATGACGCAAACCGATCCACTGGGCAGAGTTATTTCAAATCCTTTTAGGACGGCACCCAAACACACATTAAACCACTCAGATTGCCGCTCTGAAAAGGGTTCCTGTTTTATTCATCATCAGAGAGACAGAACCGCCTCCATTGACAGCAGAACACAAACACTCCGTCTGCTTCCCAGAATGCAATGTGTGGGCGGGCATCGCCCCATGAGGCTGCTGTCATGATGAACAGGGTCTTCAGACAAGTCAAACAGACAGGACAGGGGTGCACACACACACTCACACACACACTCACACACACAAGCGACAACCACGTACATATCTGTAAACATGACTAACTGGTAGACTGTGTGGATCACGTTGCTGATAATGATGGTGATGAAGATGATGATTATGATAAGACTTATCTACAAAGAACATTGAGTCACTTCCATTAGAGGACTAGTTCCTTGTCAATTTGCCAATCCTTCTATGGAAGACCTCAGAAACAGCCCAGGCAGGCTCTTCAGATCTTCCATCAAGGGCAGGTAGCCAAAACCCATTTCTATCTCTGACATCACGCTGTGTGCTGTGGAGCTGAGTTAGTCATCCTGTGAAAACGTGTTTGTTTGCTTCTTTCTCCTGGAATAGAGAATACACTCTTCACTTCCCTCAGGTTGTTTACCAGCTCTGTCTGTGTTTCAATTAACCCTGGCTGTGATAGCTTGTTACTCAGGTCATCCAATTCTGCCGCTCTGTGCTCATTGGATAATGTAATTAACACTACACTTTCGTCTGCAGTGACACTGTGGTCCAAACCTCAAAGAAAGAGAGAGAGAGAGGATGTCACAGCATCAGTCCCCGGCTGCAAACAAAAATCTATTAGTAGTACAATTACTGCAGCCTCTCTCTCTCTCTCTCTCTCTCTCTCTCTCTCTCCCTGTCTCATCGCAGCTAGTCGGCAGGGAGAAACAGGCTTCCAGATCTGCTCTGCTCTGACAATGGCCTCGCTTTGGAGAGCTCTTGTCCTCACTTAAATGGCTGCTAGTGCTGTATTGTAGTTGAATTGTATTGAAAAGAACATAGGCGCACCGTGCACACAGTGCACACTCACTATCTGTAACACACATACACTGTCTATAATAAATGAATGACAAAATTGCATTTCCTGCAAGAAATGGAATATATGTACATGGCCCCTTGAATCAGACTGAAACCCACTGTCCCTATACCGTCCCACTGTCCCTCTCTTTCTCTCTTTCTCCATATCTTGCTTTTATCCCACACTCTGTCTTGTTCCCTCTTCCACCCTCCCTATTCCCCTCCATTTCTTGCTCTTATCACCCTTCTCTCTCTTGCTACTTCCTCCCTCCATGTCCCCTATGCTAATGACATTTGTCATGTCCATTCTAGTGTAGTAAGTTACCCACGGCCCTGGCTTCACTGGTCATTAAACATTGTTAAAAATAGTGTAGTAAGTTACCCACGGCCCTGGCTTCACTGGTCATTAAACATGGTTAATAATAGTGTAGTAAGTTACCCACGGCCCTGGCTTCACTGGTCATTAAACATGGGTAATAATAGTGTAGTAAGTTACCCACGGCCCTGGCTTCACTGGTCATTAAACATGGTTAATAATAGTGTAGTAAGTTACCCACGGCCCTGGCTTCACTGGTCATTAAACATGGTTAATAATAGTGTAGTAAGTTACCCACGGCCCTGGCTTCACTGGTCATTAAACATGGTTAATAATAGTGTAGTAAGTTACCCACGGCCCTGGTTTCACTGGTCATTAAACATGGGTAATAATAGTGTAGTAAGATACCCACGGCCCTGGCTTCACTGGTCATTAAACATGGTTAAAAATTGTGTAGTAAGTTACCCCCGGCCTTGCTTCACTGGTCATTAAACATGGTTAATAATAGTGTAGTAAGTTACCCACGGCCCTGGCTTCACTGGTCATTAAACTTGGGTAATAATAGTGTAGTAAGTTACCCACGGCCCTGGCTTCACTGGTCATTAAACATGGTTAATAATAGTGTAGTAAGTTACCCACGGCCCTGGCTTCACTGGTCATTAAACATGGTTAATAATAGTGTAGTAAGTTACCCACGGCCCTGGCTTCACTGGTCATTAAACATGGTTAATAATAGTGTAGTAAGTTACCCACGGCCCTGGCTTCACTGGTCATTAAACATTAAACATGGCCCTGGTTTCACTGGTCATTAAACATGGGTAATAATAGTGTAGTAAGTTACGGCCCTGGCTTCACTGGTCATTAAACATGGTTAAAAATAGTGTAGTAAGTTACCCACGGCCCTGGCTTCACTGGTCATTAAACATGGTTAATAATAGTGTAGTAAGTTACCCACGGCCCTGGCTTCACTGGTCATTAAACATGGTTAATAATAGTGTAGTAAGTTACCCACGGCCCTGGTTCACTGGTCATTAAACATGGTTAATAATAGTGTAGTAAGTTA
This sequence comes from Oncorhynchus tshawytscha, assembly GCF_018296145.1. NCBI lineage: Eukaryota > Metazoa > Chordata > Actinopteri > Salmoniformes > Salmonidae > Oncorhynchus > Oncorhynchus tshawytscha. The sequence goes on from NC_056433.1 coordinate 75,516,055, forward strand.
CCCACGGCCCTGGTTTCACTGGTCATTAAACATGGGTAATAATAGTGTAGTAAGATACCCACGGCCCTGGCTTCACTGGTCATTAAACATGGTTAAAAATAGTGTAGTAAGTTACCCCGGCCTTGCTTCACTGGTCATTAAACATGGTTAATAATAGTGTAGTAAGTTACCCACGGCCCTGGCTTCACTGGTCATTAAACTTGGGTAATAATAGTGTAGTAAGTTACCACGGCCCTGGCTTCACTGGTCATTAAACATGGTTAATAATAGTGTAGTAAGTTCACTGGTTACCCATTAAACTTCACTGGTCATTAAACATGGTTAATAATAGTGTAGTAAGTTACCCACGGCCCTGGCTTCACTGGTCATTAAACATGGGTAATAATAGTGTAGTAAGTTACCCACGGCCCTGGCTTCACTGGTCATTAAACATGGTTAATAATAAGTAAGTTACCCACGGCCCTGGCTTCACTGGTCATTAAACATGGGTAATAATAGTGTAGTAAGTTACCCACGGCCCTGGCTTCACTGGTCATTAAACATGGTTAATAATAGTGTAGTAAGTTACCCACGGCCCTGGCTTCACTGGTCATTAAACATGGGTAATAATAGTGTAGTAAGTTACCCACGGCCCTGGCTTCACTGGTCATTAAACATGGGTAATAATAGTGTAGTAAGTTACCCACGGCCCTGGCTTCACTGGTCATTAAACATGGTTAATAATAGTGTAGTAAGTTACCCACGGCCCTGGCTTCACTGGTCATTAAACATTCACTGGTCATTAAACATGGGTAATAATAGTGTAGTAAGTTACCCATGGCCCTGGTTTCACTGGTCATTAAACATGGTTAATAATAGTGTAGTAAGTTACCCACGGCCCTGGCTTCACTGGTCATTAAACATGGTTAATAATAGTGTAGTAAGTTACCCACGGCCCTGCTTCACTGGTCATTCAAGTTACCCACGGCCCTGGTCATTAAACATGGTTAATAATAGTGTAGTAAGTTACCCACGGCCCTGGCTTCACTGGTCATTAAACATGGTTAATAATAGTGTAGTTACCCACGGCCCTGGCTTCACTGGTCATTAAACATGGTTAATAATAGTGTAGTAAGTTACCCATTAAACGGCCCTGGCTTCACTGGTCATTAAACATGGTTAAAAAATAGTGTAGTAAGTTACCCACGGCCCTGGCTTCACTGGTCATTAAACATGGTTAAACATGGTTAATAGTGTAGTAAGTTACCCACGGCCCTGGCTTCACTGGTCATTAAACATGGTTAATAATAGTGTAGTAAGTTACCCACGGCCCTGGCTTCACTGGTCATTAAACATGGTTAATAATAGTGTAGTAAGTTACCCACGGCCCTGGCTTCACTGGTCATTAAACATGGGTAATAATAGTGTAGTAAGTTACCCACGGCCCTGGCTTCACTGGTCATTAAACATGGTTAATAATAGTCCAGTGGCCTTCTTCTGTCCTGTCATCGGGCACTCACACACGCAAATATCATTATTTCCATATGCATAGATGACCCATAGAAGATAAGGGAGGGTGTTGTGTATTACAAATGATTACTGGTTATCAAGACGCTGTCTGTCTGTTCACCCCTGTGTAAACTGATGCGTTTAAATGGGATATCATCATATCATTTCAAAAGGTGTTATGTGTGCAATAGCAGTCCCATTACATATAACTCCTAATAAAACTGAATACAGTTATTGGTCTGGACAGAAATCAATGTAAACGACACATCAAACTATATTCGTCTCTCCCTTTCCATCACTTCCTCTACTCCTTCCTCGTTCGGCCTCTCCCTCCCGCCTTCTCTCTTGGTTTGACTAATGACTTCCACTGCTAATGAATGTTTCTGTTTTCACCACTCCCTAAATACTCTTTGTATGAGGAAAATCAATGAGCACGAATGCAGTCACACACACACGCACCACCATAAGCACATAGACACACCACCATAAGCACATAGACACACCACACGCACCACCATAAGCACATAGACACACCACACACACGCACCACCATAAGCACATAGACACACCACACACACAAATACCCCTGATGGTCTAGCAGCATTCACCGAGGCTAACTTCACGTTCCTATCCAGCAGGAGACATCACTGAGACCCTAGTGACTGACTCATCTCTTCTGGCCATCATTACCTGTCTGTAAAGCACCCAACTGGCTATACCTTATTAAACCACATCATTCTAATACATGAGACTCTCCATCTATGTAGCAGCCAGCTAGTCTCAGCTCACGCTGAACCACTTTAAGTGCTAAGCAGCTTAGTTGGTACAGGCAGGCAGGCTGTTTGGTGGTGACAGCTACATATTCATAATTAAAAGGTTATATTGAGAGGATTCAGCCCCCGAGCTGAAATATTTCAACAGCAGAGAACTGAACTGTGAGGAGGGAAATGCCAGTTCTGAGCAGAGCCTGACATTAAAGTCATTTCATTACCATTTCATTACCTTCTCTCCTCCTCTCCTCCACCCCTTCTCTCTTCCACTCTTCCTCTCCTCCACTCTTCCTCTCCTCCTCTCCTCCACTCCTCCCAACCGTCAGTCCTCCTCTCCTCCTCTCTTCCACTCTTCCTCTCCTCCACTCTTCCTCTCCTCCACTCTTCCTCTCTTCCTCTCCTCCACTCCTCCCAACTGTCACTCCTTCTCTCCTCCACTCCTCCTCTCCTCCACTCTTCCTCTCCTCCACTCTTCCTCTCCTCCACTCCTCCCAACCGTCAGTCCTCCTCTCCTCCACTTCTCCACTCCTCCTCCCAACCGTCACTCCTCCTCTCCTCTTCTCCTCCTCTCCACCCAACCGTCACTCCTCCTCTTCTCCTCTCCACCCAACTATCTCTCCACTCCTCCTCTCCTCCCAACCATCACTCCTCCCAACCGTCTCTCCTCCTCTCCTCCCAACCATCTCTCCTCCCACCCGTCACTCCTCCTCTCCTCCTCTCCTCCCAACCGTCTCTCCTCCTCTCCTCTTCTCCTTCTCTCCTCCCAACCATCTCTCCTCCCAACCGTCACTCCTCCTCTCCTCCCAACCATCTCTCCTCCCACCCGTCACTCCTCCTCTCCTCCTCTCCTCCCAACCGTCTCTCCTCCTCTCCTCTTCTCCTTCTCTCCTCCCAACCATCTCTCCTCCCAACCGTCACTCCTCCTCTCCTCCCAACCATCTCTCCTCCCAACCGTCACTCCTCCTCTCCTCTTCTCCTCCTCTCCTCCCGACCATCACTCCTCCTCTCCTCTTCTCCTCCTCTCCTCCCAACCATCTCTCCTCCCAACCGTCACTCCTCTTCTCCTCTTTTCCTCCTCTCCTCCCAACCATCACTCCTCCTCTCCTCTTCTCCTCCTCTCCTACCAACCATCTCTCCACCCAGCCGTCAGACACCAATACAATACAGAAGAGGAAATTACAATAATAAACAGGGACATTGACGTGTGAGACTGGAGGCAGGAGGAGTGAATGGAGAAGAGAGAAAAGCTTGAAACCCAGACAGACAGACATACATACACCATCATCTCATGTTCACCCAAGGCCTTGTCACCACGGCCGCTCCTGGTCCTGTTCCAGGTTCTGACCATACATGGTCAAGACAACCACAGCAGCGGTACAGTAAGTGGTTGACCCAATGTCCAAGATCCTCTCAGAGAGACAGACAGTCATTACATTGTTCCTTTGGAGAGGCCCTGCCTCAGAGACTGAGAGGCACACAAGACCCCATATGCCCCTTTGAGCCCCTTCACCCACTCTGTCTCCTGTACCCCAGTGTCCCTTATCTTCCGCCTGTACCCTCTGTCTCCTGTACCCCAGTGTCCCTTATCTTCCGCCTGTACCCTCTGTCTCCTGTACCCCATTGTCCCTTATCTTCCCCCTATACCCTCTGTCTCCTGTACCCCAGTGTCCCTTATCTTCCCCCTGTAACCTCTGTCTCCTGTACCCCAGTGTCCCTTATCTTCCGCCTGTACCCTCTGTCTCCTGTACCCCAGTGTCCCTTATCTTCCCCCTGTACCCTCTGTCTCCTGTACCCCAGTGTCCCTTATCTTCCCCCTGTAGCCTCTGTCTCCTGTACCCGTGTCCCTTATATTTCCCCTGTACCCTCTGTCCCCTGTACCCCTCCAGTACCAAGTACCTAATATCAAGGCACAAGTGATGTGGGCCCTTAGTGGTTTTCAGATAATGAGGAAATTCTCTCTCTCTCCACCCCTCTTTCTCTCTCCCCTTCTCTGTCTCTCTCTGCAGCCTTCAGGGCTCGATAACATAACGCTCACCAGAGTAACATTAGAGTGGAGTACTCAGTCAACACACAGTGTGGGCAGCAACACACATTTATATTGACATTTGAGCCATTTAGCAGATGCTCTTACCCAGAGTGACTTACAGGAGCAATTAGGGTTAAGCGCCTTGCTCAAGGGCACATCGACAGATTTTTCATCGAGTCAGCTCAAGGATTCGAACCAGTGACCTTTCAGTTATTGGCTTAACGCCCTTAGCCGCTAGGCTACCTGTCACACCACAACAACCCCACAACAGTACAACAACACCAGACACTTCTGATGTAATGAATGACTACTTTTCTTTTAGTCTATCATTTTTTCATGTATCCTCCTATTATCTTTGTGCTCAGGCCTTATTTATGTTCAATTGTGATGCTATTTTGCCTATTGCTGTAAATTGCATTTTATGAAGAAAATTGTTTAACATAGTGACAACGCAGACAAAACAACAACATTGTGCTTAGACAAACTATCCATTAGTGGCGTGGTTGTGAAAATGGCTACAGACAAAGTGTAGAGGGAAAGGAAGGAAGCAACTCAGTACCAGATTGTGGTGGGATTGATTTTGTAGAGGATGGATATTAGTTGTGACATTTAAGATGAGACATAGTCAGGCACTGTGTACTGACCCTTATACCGCTGATGTGCAGTGGCTCTAGTTGATGTTGCAGAATGTCTACTGACATTGTAGAAAGTCTCTCTGAGTCTTTCTTTCGCTATGCACTCTAATGCTTTCTCTCTCTCTTCTCACTCTCTCCATCTCCCTCTCTCTAATTCAGTCTCAGTGGGGTAGAGTGAGGAACCTCGGTACATCAGTTGCACATTAAACATTAATGTAGCAGCTTTGTTAGAGTGCAGGGGGGAGCGGTGGAGAGGCAGTGTTCTCCTGGTTGACACGGAATGGCCTCCGATCCCCACGGAGCCACACTGACCCAAACACAGCTGCTTTTGTCTGAATGGGGGGAAAATGGTCAGAAGATGCAACTGAGTTCACCGCTCGGCTCCCCCGAGGTGTCTCATACATCAACAGACAACATCTCTCTTTGTCTGAAACTTAGCCATGTCATCACTACAACACAACACAATACCAAAGAGTATTAAATAGCAGCAACTTCTTTCATTGACTGAAAGGCTTGGTTTATTCTACAACAGCAAATCTGATACAGGCTTAATCCTACCGGAGTCTATTCAAACCACCTTAAGCCAAAAAAATATTCTAGAATCTGTCTAAATTATGCATGGTGCCATGGTTTACAGAGCCATAGAGAGAGAGATTGGGTGTCTCCCAGTGTCTGTTTCAGCATGTGACTTTGTAGCTGAGCACGGACCTCTCTGAGAATTCAAGCCGACAGATTTAAAGAGGACTAAAACACATCCACTTCCACATCATAATCACCCAACTATACTAAGACATCTGCATGAGGACAACATGTATCTGGGGTGTGAAATAGTGATCCTATTTGGACTTGTCAACCATTGTAATGAGAGTCATTTGTGGTTTCCAAAACCTCTGATTTCTTATTGAATTGTCATCTAACGAACCATGGAAATAAAAGCCATTTCGGGCTTCTTAATCCTTTGATTTCCTATTCAATTGCCATCTAACACATCAACATAAGCAGTCTACTGAGCACACCACGTTATTTCAACGTGGAAATGTGGGTAATATTTAGTAGAGATGTTGATCAATTGAGATTTCAACCTTTATTCACCTACTCAAAAAGACAGCCAGAAGTTGGTTGAATTCTCAATGTGTTTTCACTATGTTTTCAACCATCTGAAAGCCTACAACCAAATTCCAATGGAAAGGTAATGTCTGATGTTTGGCTTAGTTGTCATCTAAACGTGTTATCACTGCACTTTCAACTACTTAAAAGCGCAACAAAGTTCAAATGGGAACACAATGTCAGATATTTTGTATATACAACAACTTAATGTGTTTTCACAGTGTATCATTTAACAGCAGAACCAAATGACCTGGATTGCAGATGAGATTACATTAAACGTACATAGTGCAAGTGATCAATGCTATTCGGGATTCTGTGAAGATCTCTGACGTTTGCATGCAATCTTGAACATGCACGCGTTCCATGATCACATAAGAAGATCATTTATAATTACAGTAACCTCAAAATGTGGCCATGAATGTGTTACTCAGTTGCATTTTAAAGGTACTCAGTTAAGGTAACACAGCAGAATATACATCTCCTTCAAATGTTGATATTTGGTTCCATTGACAACCAAACACAATTCAATTTCCAGTTTGTCTACCAATTAACAATTGATATGTTAGATTCACAACCACAGTTAAATGCACTTAACGTTTGATTTGATTTAGTCATATTCTTTAACTTAAAACATATTCATTCTTAACTTGAAGATTCCATTTGAAATCAACCAAAGCTAATATCAAAGCTAAGCAGGGCTGCCCCTAGTTAAAACCCAGGATGGGAGACCACCTGGATAGCTGTAGACAGATAACTCTCCAGTAGGAGGCTGGTGGGAGGAGCTATAGGAAGACCGGCTCATTGTAATGGCTTGAATGGAATCAATGGAACGGAATCGGAATTCCATGTGTTTGGTACCATTCCATTGATTCAATGTGTTTGATGTGTTTGGTACCATTCCATTGATTCCATGTGTTTGGTATGTTTGGTACCATTCCATTGATTCCATGTGTTTGGTACCATTCCATTGATTCCATGTGTTTGATGTGTTTGGTACCATTACATTGATTCCATGTATTTGGTACCATTCCATTGATTCCATGTGTTTGATGTGTTTGGTACCATTCCATTGATTCCATGTGTTTGGTACCATTCCATTGATTCCATGTGTTTGGTGTGTTTGGTACCATTCCATTGATTCCATGTGTTTGGTACCATTCCATTGATTCCATGTGTTTGATGTGTTTGGTACCATTACATTGATTCCATGTATTTGGTACCATTCCATTTATTCCATGTGTTTGATGTATTTGGTACCATTCCATTGATTCCATGTGTTTGGTACCATTCCATTGATTCCATGTGGTTGATATGTTTGGTACCATTCCATTGATTCCATGTGTTTGGTACCATTCCATTGATTCCATGTGTTTGATGTGTTTGGTACCATTACATTGATTCCATGTGGTTGATATGTTTGGTACCATTCCATTGATTCCATGTGTTTGGTACCATTCCATTGATTCCATGTGTTTGATGTGTTTGGTACCATTACATTGATTCCATGTATTTGGTACCATTCCATTGATTCCATGTGTTTGGTACCATTCCATTGATTCCATGTGTTTGATGTGTTTGGTACCATTACATTGATTCCATGTGTTTGATATGTTTGGTACCATTCCATTGATTCCATGTGTTTGGTACCATTCCATTGATTCCATGTGTTTGATGTGTTTGGTACCATTACATTGATTCCATGTGTTTGGTACCATTTCATTGATTCCATGTGTTTGATGTGTTTGGTACCATTACATTGATTCCATGTATTTGGTACAATTCCATTGATTCCATGTGTTTGGTACAATTCCATTGATTCCATGTGTTTGATGTGTTTGGTACCATTCCATTGATTCCATTCTAGCCATTACAATGAGCACGTCCTCCTGTAGCTCCTCCCACCACCCTGCTCTGACACACACGGCAACAGTAGAACCCGATCCTCATCATTCAGTATGTGTGGAACAGAGCAAAGTGAAAGGAAACATTCACAACCAATACATCAAGACATTTCTCAAACACAGTCACCTTGTGCCCCGCCCCCTCCCTAGCAAAGCAAGAGAACCCCCCTATCATTACCTAACAGTAGCCCCATGTTAGAGCCTTAACCCTAACCCCCTAGCAAAGCAAGAACCCCCTATCATTACCTAACAGTAGCCCCATGTCAGAGCCTTAACCCTAACCCCCTAGCAAAGCAAGAGAACCCCCTATCATTACCTAACAGTAGCCCCATGTCAGAGCCTTAACTCTAACCCCCTAGCAAAGCAAGAGAACCCCCCTATCATTACCTAACAGTAGCCCCATGTTAGAGCCTTAATCCTAACCCCTTGTCTAAGCACAGTGCAGAGTCCACACTCTCTGGTGGAGAAACCCACATGCCCCAGCTCTCCCCTCACCTTATCCTTCCCCCTCTCCTCTTTAGTCTCCTTACCAGGTGTGAGCGACGGTGAAGCGCCGACGGTGGCGGATCCCCCCCTTGTTGACCATGAGCTTGCGGAAGAAGCGCGGGGAACTGCGGGGGGACAGTTTGGGCGACATGGCGCCCCTCTTCCCCCCCTGGCCAGTGTTCAGCTCCAGGTGCATGTGTTCTTTAAAGGTGCGGATGCATCCGGAGTCAGCGTCTGGAGCACTCAGCTCGTTGGACGACATGCTGATGAATGGACAGGGAATTACTGTGGAATCTTTCAGATGGACCCCTCTCGATTTCGATATTTCTCTGTCCTTTCTTTCGTTATTTATTTTGCTGTCTCTCGCAGAGGCTATGCCATGCATAGGCAGGCAGAGCTGAGGGCTGGAGGGAAGCAGAGGAATTGAGGCTAATACAATAACACACAAATTCCTGCTTCCACAGTGTGCGTGACTTTGCCTCCGCTCTCTCTCGCTCTCTCTCTCTGTCTCTCTCTCTCTCCTCAGCTTCAGGGATTAGCAACCTGCAGAGTCAGAGTCCTCTTTCCCTCTCTCTAAAGCAGCACAGTTCTCTCTTGCTCCCTTTCTCTCTCTCTCCCTCTCGCTCTCTCTCCAGTCAGTCTTCCTCAGAGGGCAACTAGTCCTTCTTCTCCAATCCTGTTCATTAGACACTGGTAGAGGAGTCTTGGTCACAGCAGAGTCATCCTTCCTTCCAGAAAGAAGAATACTGCTCCTGTGCTCTCTACTGTTCTCCCCCCACCTCTCTCTCTCTCTCTCTCTCTCTCCCTCTCTCTCTCTCTCTCTCTCTCTCTCACTCTCTCTCTCTCTCTCTCTCTCTCTGTCTCCTGTGGGTCTGCCTGTCGGTGCGTGTCTATAAAGTGCACACCCCAGCAGCCCTCCCTCTCTGCCTCTCTCCCTCTCTGCTTCCCTCCCTCTTTGCTTCCCTCCCTCCCTCCACACTCACAGTCCATTCAGTGTAGAGAGCTGCTCTGCTCTTTGCCTCTAATCAACGGCTACCCTCCTGGAGAGGCAGACTCCCTCCTCGTCTATCTGACAGCTACTGTAGTCCATGGCTAGGTCCCCCTCACCGCACCAACACACGTACACACTCTCTCACCCGCACACAGAGAAGGACAGTGGTTTGAGAGGCTATCCGCTCAGCTGGGAGGCAGAGGCACATGCTCCACTGTTCATTCAGAATAAACATGAGGGGCTCAGTGTAAGCATGCAACCCACACCAGGCCACGCCCCCCTGAGCTCTGATTGGCTGCTGGTTATTTTGAGGACAGGCAGGCAGGCTGTCACAGGGACAGGTTGCCATGTTTCTTGGTGATGTGGCTGAATTATGATGATCATAATAAAGTGACCTTTTGCAGCTCGGAGCAGATCAAGTCCAGAAACCGATTTGTTTCATAGAAAAAGGAAACGGATAGGATTCTGTTTCAACCCCCTTTAGTAACAAACTGTATAGCCTAGTCTGCATAGTGACATATTGACACAGTACATGAAGGACGCACACACACTATCAGAGAACATTCCATCACAATCTATGTATGTCATTGACAATTAGACAGCCATGTAATCATAATTACAGTAGTGTGGAGGAGACTAGAGCTCATCTAACCATGACATTACCCCCACAGAGGCCAGACTACGGAGGGAGGGAGGGAGGGAGGGAGGGAGGGAGGGAGGGAGGGAGGGAGGGAGGGAGGGAGGGAGGGAGGGAGGGAGGGAGGGGGAGGGAGAATACTAGTGATTTAATATGATCTCTATGTGTTGAACCATAGAATGAGGAATTAGAATACTAGTGATTTAATATGATCTCTATGTGTGGAAGCACCAGAGAGATAGATACAGTTGCTGTATCACTATGGTGGTTCCACCACACAGTCCCAGTCTAAAGTGTTCAACACCTCTATAGCTGTGTCCTCCTGTTGAGCAAAAGCTATGGGAGCTCATAACCCCTAGTGGTGTTGCTGCATCTCTGTGTTCAATCACATATCTCTCACCTTCCCTCTTCTCTCCACCATCCTCTCCCCTCCCGGTTCTTCTCCTGATGTCTGAAACACCATAACCCTTAGTTTCACTGCACCTCTCTGTTTGAAGAGTTTTATTCCAAAACGCTATATATCCATTTTCAGACATTTTGGTAAATTCTCTTTTATTGTTTAAAGAAATTATAGAAGAGATTGGTGTGATGCAAAGATGCAAAATATTTTTTATTGTGAAGCAAACAAGAAATAAGACAAAAAACTGAAAACTTGAGCGTGCATAACTATTCACCCCCCAAAGTCAACACTGTAGAGCCACCTTACGCAGCAATTACAGCTGCAAGTCTCTTGGGATATGTCTCTATAAGCTTGGCACATTTAGCCACTGGGATTTTTGCCCATTCTTCAAGGCAAAACTGCTCCAGCTCCTTCAAATTGGATGGGTTCCTGCTGGTGTACAGCAATCTTTAAGTCATACCACAGATTCTCAATTGGATTGAGGTCTGGGCTTTGACTAGGCCATTCCAAGACATTTAAATGTTTCCCCATAAACCACTCAAGTGTTGCTTTAGCAGTATGTTAGGGTCATTGTCCTGCTGGAAGGTGAACCTCCATCTCAGTCTCAAATCTCTGGAGGACTGAAACAGGTTTCCCTCAAGAATCTCCCTGTATTTAGCGCCATCCATCATTCCTTCAATTCTGACCAGTTTCCCTGCCGATGAAATACATCCCCATGATGCTGCCACCACCATGCTTCACTGTGGGGATGTTGTTCTCAGGGTGATGAGAGGTGTTGAGTTTGTGCCAGACATAGCGTTTTCCTTGATGGCCAAAAAGCTACATTTTTGTCTCATCTGACCAGAGTACCTTCTTCCATATGTTTGGGGAATCTCACAAATGCCTATTGGCTTCTTTTTTCTTTAACAAGCAATGGCTTTTTTCTGGCCATTCTTCCGTAAAGCCCAGCTCTGTGGAGTGTAAAAGTGGTCCTTAAAGTGGTCCTATGGACATACTCCAATCTCTGCTGTGGAACTTTGCAGCTCCTTCAGGATTATCTTCGGTCTCTTTGTTGCCTCTCGGATGAATGCCCTCCTTGCCTGGTCTGTGAGTTCTGGTGGGCGGCCCTCTCTTGGCAGGTTTGTTGTGGTGCCATATTCTTTCCATTTTTTAATAATAGATTTAATGGTGCTCCGTGGGATGTTCAAAGTATCTGATATTTTTTTTTATAACCCAACACTGATCTGTACTTCTCTACAACTTTGTCCCTGACCTGTTTGGAGAGCTCCTTGGTCTTCATGATGATGCAGCTTGCTTGGTGGTGCCCATTGCTTAGTGGTGTTGCAGACTCTGGGGCCTTTCAGAACAGGTGTATATATACTGTGATCATGTGACAGATCATATGACACTTAGATTCCACACAGGTGGACTTTATTTAATTTATTACGTTACTTCGGAAGGTAATTGGTTGCACCAGATCTTATTTGGGGCTTCATAGCAAAGGGGGTGAATACACGCACCACTTTTCCGTTTTTTATTTTTTATAATTTTTTGAAACAAGTAATTATTTTCATTTCACTTTACCAATTTGGACTATTTTGTGTATGTTCATTACATGAAATCCAAATAAAAAAATCTATTTAAATTACAGGTTGTAATGCAAAAAAAATAGGAAAAACGCCAAGGGTGTGAATACTTTTGCAAGGCACTGTAATCATCACTTTCTGGTGTCATTTCAGAGACAAATAATCAATGCTATATAACCGCCTCACTATCAGAGAAATATGTAGTACTGCTAGGTTTTACACAGTCAAATGTTGTTGTTTTTTTTAACTACATTTAGTATAAAGAAATGTACAAATGATACATTTGTGGCACTAAAATGCGATCTGTATGTAAAAAAGTTACATTTGACATATTAGTCATTTAGCAGAGGATCTTATCTAGAGTGACTTACAGTCAGTGTCTTCATCTTAGCTAGGTGAGACAACCACATATCACAGTCAAATAAGCTGGATACGAACATTCCATTCAAGCTAAATAATGGCAATATAGCTTTTTGCAACAACACCCATTTAAATATACATCTAAAATCTCTGAATTCAAAATCTGAGACAGTCATATTTTACAGTAGGGGGAAGCAGGCAGGGGAAGCTTTAGTGAGAGGCTGGGGGCTAGCGAGACTGAGGGATGAAGGGGAAAGGCAACGGGAGGCTATGTAAGATGCTGGGGGTAAAGGGTGAGGAGGCAAGGGTCTCAGAAAGGAGGCAGGGAGGAAAGGGCTAAGGAGAGAGGAGGGAGGGGGCTGAGGAGAGAGGCAGGGGGATGAGGAGGGAGGCAGGGGGCTGAGGAGAGAGGCAGGGGGCTGAGGAGAGAGGCAGGGGGCTGAGGAGAGAGGCAGGGGGCTGAGGAGAGAGGCAGGGGCTGAGGAGAGAGGCAGGGGCTGAGGAGAGAGGCAGGGGGATGAGGAGGGAGGCAGGGGGCTGAGGAGAGAGGCAGGGGGCTGAGGAGAGAGGCAGGGGGCTGAGGAGAGAGGCAGGGGGATGAGGCAGGGGCTGGGGAAGAGAGGCAGGGGGCTGAGGAGAGAGGCAGGGGGCTGAGGAGAGAGGCAGGGGCTGAGGAGAGAGGCAGGGGCTGAGGAGAGAGGCAGGGGCTGAGGAGAGAGGCAGGGGCTGAGGAGAGAGGCAGGGGGCTGAGGAGAGAGGCAGGGGGCTGGGGAGAGAGGCAGGGGGCTGGGAGAGAGGCAGGGGCTGAGGAGAGAGGCAGGGGCTGAGGAGAGAGGCAGGGGGATGAGGAGGGAGGCAGGGGGCTGAGGAGAGAGGCAGGGGGCTGAGGAGAGAGGCAGGGGGCTGAGGAGAGAGGCAGGGGCTGAGGAGAGAGGCAGGGGCTGAGGAGAGAGGCAGGGGCTGAGGAGAGAGGCAGGGGATGAGGCAGGGGCTGAGGGGATGAGGCAGGGGGCTGAGGAGAGAGGCAGGGGCTGAGGAGAGAGGCAGGGGCTGAGGAGAGAGGCAGGGGCTGAGGAGAGAGTAAGGGGGCTGAGGAGAGAGGCAGGGGGCTGAGGAGAGAGGCAGGGGGCTGAGGAGAGAGGCAGGGGGCTGAGGAGAGAGGCAGGGGGCTGAGGAGAGAGGCAGGGGGCTAAGGAGAGAGGCAGGGGCTGAGGAGAGAGGCAGGGGGCTGAATGAGGGGAGGCTCAGTGAGAGGTCTGGAGAGTAGGGTAGTAGGGGGAGGGAGGCTGGGGAGGTCTTGTGTAACTCAGGGTCTTACATAAAGTCTCTCTCTCCTTCACAGATGAGTGAACACAGTGAAGGAAGACACCCTGCTCCCCTGGTACAGATACAGCTCTCGTTGTAGAAACACCTAGCTGGCTGTCCATTCATAAAGGAGATAAAGAAAGAAAGAAAGAAAGAAAGAAAGAAAGAAAGAAAGAAAGAAAGAAAGAAAGAAAGAAAGAAAGAAAGAAAGAAAGAAAGAAAGAAAGAAAGAAAGAAAGAAAGAAAGAAAGAGGAGAAGGGAAAGCAGAACAGAGCCCGGGCTCAGAATAATCCCGCTCTCTCTGACGTTTTCTGGGAGCTCAGAGATTTTTCCCTGGGTGTTTAGGAGAGCAGAATGTAATTCCATTAAAATAACAACTCAGCTTTAAAGCCTTAAACTGAACCTGACAGATGTTCACCTAGCTTCATAAACCATCTTTATTAGACTCCCAGGCACACACATAGTAACACACGCTATAAAATAACCTGTCACTAGACAAAATGGCTGTTGTAAGTGAGATAGATGAGCAACCTTGACAATGAACCAACCAGATCTACAGGAAGGTACAGTAACAACTCTGTAAGTTAAGTGTGATGCAATTACAATACTGGCACTGTTGAAAGTACACTCAGCAAGATGACGTCATCATACATAATGGGTGACTTCCTGTGCTCAAACAATATAGACAGAATTGGCTCTTTGCCTCCTGATTGGCTCGGCGGTCTAAGGTGGTGCACAATTGACCCAGCGTAGTCCAGGTCAGGGGAGGGTTTAGCTGGCTGGGATGTCCTTGTCCCATCTCGCTCTAGTGACCCCTGTGGTGCACTGGGCGCATGCATGCTGACACGGTCGCCAGGTGTACGTGTTTACTCCGACACCTTGGTGTGGCTGGCTTCCGGGTTAAGTGAGCAGTGTGTCAAGAAGCAGTGCATCATCTGCCGGGTCGTGTTTCGGAGGATGCATGGCTCTCGACCCTCGCCTCTCCAGAGTCCGTACGGGAGTTGCAGCGATGAGACAAGAAAAACTACCAATTGGATATGACGAAATTGGGGAGAAAAAGGAGTAAAAAGTACCTTGGGAAGAGCCACTGAGCCAATGTTGTCTGTATGTATGAAGTCACCTTGTCGTTTGTGATGATGTTATCTTGATTAGTGTACATCTTGATGACATCTAAGTGTCATCTTGATTAGAGCGTCATTGTCATTACCACCACTATCATCTCCCTTCCCTCTCCACCATCATCTCCCTATCTCCCTCCCTATCTCCCTCTCTCCTCTCCCTCTCCTCTCCTCTCCTCTCCTCTCCTCTCCTCTCCTCTCCTCTCCTCTCCTCTCCTCTCCTCTCCCTCCCTCCTCTCCTCTCCACCATCATCTTCCCTCCCTCCCTCCCTCATGATGGTTTTTTCCCCTCTCCACTCCTCTCCACCATCATCTGCCCCTCCCTCCCTGTTGAAACTGCCTCGAAATTCTTTCATGATGGTTTTTCCCAAATAGTAAACAAACATGCCCCATTCCGTCAGGTTCAGGGTTAAAGGGAAGGATAATCCATGGTTTTAAATTCTGAGCTGTCTTGTATTATTACAAAAAAATTGACCGTAATCTTGCCTGGGCTAAAGCAAGGAAATCATGTTCTGATGCTGATTTACTTTGAGATTTTTTTAGGCAGTTACTGAAACAAGTGTTATTGGTACAGTCACTGGTATAGTCACTGGTATACTTTTATTTACAAAGCCATTTTGGGTTTATTACCTTTTTATTTGTGCGATTGTATTGTTCAGAAATGTGGTGGGTACTCTCTTCGTTCGCTTGACTTTATCCTGCTAACTGTTCCAAATGTCAAAAACTGAATTTGGTAAAAGGGCTTTTATGTACTCTGCGCCATCGTCTTGGAACACCTTACAAAATACTTTTAAACTGGAAGAACTTGTCCCGATTGGTGTTTTTAAATCACTGATGAAGGATTTTGAGGCTGATTCCCTGACCTGTCAATGTTTTTAATTTGCTGTTTTATACTCTTGTGAACTCAATGGGTTTTACTAGACTTGTAGTTTTTCATGTTGTCTGTCTGTGATTTTTTTGTAATGACTTGGTGCTGCCTATCTTGGCCAGGGAGCTCTGAAAAAGAGATGTTAATCTCAATGAGCCTTTCCTGGTTAAATAAAGGTTCAATTAAAAATTAAAAAATCATCTTTCCTCTCCTCTCCTCCATCTCTCCTTTCCTCTCCACCATCATATCCCCTCTCCTCTCCACCATCATCTCTCCTTTCCTCTCCACCATAATCTCTCCTCTCCACCATCATCTCTCCTTTCTTCTCCACCATCATCTCTCCTTTCCTCTCCACCATCATCTCTCCTTTCCTCTCCACCATCATCTGTCCTTTCCTCTCCACCATCATCTGTCCTTTCCTCTCCACCATCATCTCTCCTTTCCTCTCCACCATCATCTCTCCTTTCCTCTCCACCATCATGTCTCCTTTCCTCTCCACCATCATATCCCCTCTCCTCTCCACATCATCTCTCCTTTCCTCTCCACCATCATCTCTCCTTTCCTCTCCACCATCTCTCCTTTCCTCTCCACCATCATCTCTCCTCTCCACCATCATATCCCCTCTCCACCATCATCTCTCCTCTCCACCATCATCTCTCCTTTCCTCTCCACTATCATCTCTCCTTTCCTCCCCACCATAATCTCTCCTCTCCACCATCATCTCTCCTCTCCATCATCATCTCTCCTCTCCTCCCCACCATCATCTCCCCTTCCTTTCTTCTCCACCATCTGCCCTCTCCTCTCCACTTCACCATGCTCTCCCCTCCCTCACCTCTCCACCATCATCTCCCCTCCCATCTCCTCCACACAATATTCTCCCCTACCTCTACTCTTCAACATTCTCTCTCAAATCCACCCCCCACCATCCTCTCTAAGCACTTCCAGGTCAGAGGTCAGGTGGAGGAGTATGTCAACCACTCTATTGAACACTCACACACTCACACACACACACACACACACACACACACACACACACACACACACACACACACACACACACACAGGAAGTGAAGAAACAACCTTTGAAAAAACCTCAGAGGATGTTGCCAGATGACCAAACACACACACACGCACGCACGCACGCACAAAGGGGGCATACTCAAAAGGGGGCAAGTTCAATGTTCTTAGCCATGGATTAGAGACGCCCACCCAGACCAAGGCGGATTGAAACGGGCAGTGGTATGTCACATTGTACTGCTACAGCACAAACAAAGTACATCCAGTAGAGACACATATTCATCTCATTGGTGTCATGGGGGTGGAAACATCATGCTTTGGGGCTGTTTTTCTGCAAAGGGACCAGAATGAATGGGGCCATGTATCGTGAGATTTTGAGTGAAAACCTCCTTCCATCAGCAAGGGCATTGAAGATGAAACGTGGCTGGGTCTTTCAGCATGACAATGATCCCAAACACACCGGTGGCCTAGCCAGTCTCCAGATCTCAACCCCATAGAAAATCTTTGGAGGGAGTTGAAAGTCTGTGTTGCCCAGCAACAGCCCCAAAACATCACTGCTCTAAAGGAGATCTGCATGGAGGAACTGGCCAAAATACCAGCAACAGTGTGTGAAAACCTTGTGAAGACTTACAGAAAACGTTTAACCTCTGACATTGGCAACAAAGGGTATATAACAAAGTATTGAGATAAACTTTTGTTATTGACCAAATACTTATTTTCCACCATAATTTGCAAATAAATTCATAAAAAATCCTACAATGTGATTTTCTGGATTTTTTTTTTCATTTTGTCTGTCATAGTTGAAGTGTACGTATGATGAAAATTACATGCCTCTCTCATCTTTTTAAGTGGGAGAACTTGCACAATTGGTGGCTGACTAAATACATTTTTGCTTTTTTAACACACACACCCTGTAACACACACCCCCTGTAACACACACCCCCTGTAACACACACACCCTGTAACACATACACCCTGTAACACACACACCCTGTAACACACACACCCTGTAACACACACCCCTGTAACACACACACCCCTGTAACACACACCCTGTAACACATACACCCTGTAAACACATACACCCTGTAAACACACACCCTGTAACACACACACCCTGTAACACGCACATCCTGTAGCACACACACCCTGTAACACATACACCCTGTAACACACACACCCTGTAACACATACACCCTGTAGCACACACACCCTGTAACACATACACCCTGTAACACACACACCCTGTAACACACACACCCTGTAACACATACACCCTGTAACACACACACCCTGTAACACGCACATCCTGTAGCACACACACACCCTGTAACACACACACCCTCTAACAGTCCAAAAGTCTATGCTTGATGGACCCTGTGCTCCGACACAATCGTGTCACGTCAGCAAGAAAAATAATTGTTTCCCAAAATAACTGTCTCTTCTGTCCCCCCCTCACAGCCTCTCCCTCCCCTCCCAGCCTCTCTTCCTCCCCCCCACACAGCATCTCTCCTCTCCTCCCCTCGCAGCCTCTCCTCCCCTCCCCTCCCAGCCTCTCTCCCTTCCCTCCCCTCCCAGTTGCACTCCTCGCCTCCCCTACCCTCCCCTCCCTCCCCTCCCAGCTTCTCTCCTCCCCTCCCCTCCCCTCCCACTCTCTCTCCTCTCCTCCCCTCCCCTCTCAGCCTCTCTCCTCCCCTCCCCTCCCAGCCTCTCCTGTAAATAAAGTATGAAAATGTGTTGTAACAAGACAATGAGAGGGTGGGAAGGGAAGGGAAAGAAAATTATGTAAAGAATGTCACACTACAACCCAACACCCCCATATACACTCACACACACTTGCACACACAACATGCACACAAAGCATCTCAATACAGCAAACACAAACACATTAACACACACACACACACACACACACACACACACACACACACACACACACACACACACACACACACACACAGGGTCTGTGGGTGGAGGCTAACACTGCAACTCTTAATTAAACCAGGTCAACAGAATCTAGGCCCAGAATGTGTTCAGAACATCAACATACTTCCGGCGCCGACAGAGATGGCCGCCTCGCTTCGCGTTCCTAGGAAACTATGCAGTTTTTTGTTTTTTTTAACGTGTTATTTCTTACACTAGTACCCCAGGTCATCTTAGGTTTCATTACATACAGCCGAGAAGAACTACTGAATATAAGATCAGCGTCAACTCACCATCAGTACGACCAAGAATATGTTTTCGCGATGCGGATCCTGTGTTCTGCCTTACAACCAGTGTAACGGAGTGGATTACATGCAGCGACCCGAAAAAACGACTCAGAAAAAGAGGGAAACGAAGCAGTCTTCTGGTCAGACTCCGGAGACGGGCACATCGTGCACCACTCCCTAGCATTCTTCTTGCCAATGTCCAGTCTCTTGACAACAAGGTTGATGAAATCCGAGCAAGGGTAGCATTCCAGAGGGACATCAGAGACTGTAACGTTCTTTGCTTCACGGAAACATGGCTAACTGGAGAGACGCAATCCGAAGCGGTGCAGCCAGCGGGTTTCTCCACGCATCGCGCCGACAGAAACAAACATCTTTCTGGTAAGAAGAGGGGCGGGGGCATATGCCTTATGGCCAACGTGACATGGTGTGATGAAAGAAACATACAGGAACTCAAATCCTTCTGTTCACCTGATTTAGAATTCCTCACAATCAAATGTAGACCGCATTATCTACCAAGAGAATTCTCTTCGATTATAATCACAGCCGTATATATCCCCCCCCAAGCAGACACATCGATGGCTCTGAACGAACTTTATTTAACTCTCTGCAAACTGGAAACGATTTATCCGGAGGCTGCATTCATTGTAGCTGGGGATTTTAACAAGGCTAATCTGAAAACAAGACTCCCTAAATTTTATCAGCATATCGATTGCGCAACCAGGGCTGGAAAGACCCTGTTACTCTAACTTCCGCGACGCATATAAGGCCCTGCCCCGCCCCCCTTTCGGAAAAGCTGACCACGACTCCATTTTGTTGATCCCTGCCTACAGACAGAAACTAAAACAAGAAGCTCCCACGCTGAGGTCTGTCCAACGCTGGTCCGACCAAGCTGACTCCACACTCCAAGACTGCTTCCATCACGTGGACTGGGAGATGTTTCGTATTGCGTCAGACAACAACATTGACGAATACGCTGATTCGGTGTGCGAGTTCATTAGAACGTGCGTTGAAGATGTCATTCCCATAGCAACGATTAAAACATTCCCTAACCAGAAACCGTGGATTGATGGCAGCATTCGTGTGGAACTGAAGGCGCGAACCACTGCTTTTAATCAGGGCAAGGTGTCTGGTAACATGACTGAATACAAACAGTGCAGCTATTCCCTCCGCAAGGCTATCAAACAAGCTAAGCGCCAGTACAGAGACAAAGTAGAATCTCAATTCAACGGCTCAGACACAAGAGGCATGTGGCAGGGTCTACAGTCAATCACGGACTACAGGAAGAAACCCAGCCCAGTCACGGACCAGGATGTCTTGCTCCCAGGCAGACTAAATAACTTTTTTGCCCGCTTTGAGGACAATACAGTGCCACTGACATGGTCTGCAACGAAAACATGCAGTCTCTCCTTCACTGCAGCCGAAGTGAGTAAGACATTTAAACGTGTTAACCCTCGCAAGGCTGCAGGCCCAGACGGCATCCCCAGCCGCGCCCTCAGAGCATGCGCAGACCAGCTGGCCGGTGTGTTTACGGACATATTCAACCAATCCCTATACCAGTCTGCTGTTCCCACATGCTTCAAGAGGGCCACCATTGTTCCTGTTCCCAAGAAAGCTAAGGTAACTGAGCTAAACGACTACCGCCCCATAGCACTCACATCCGTCATCATGAAGTGCTTTGAGAGACTAGTCAAGGACCATATCACCTCCACCCTACCTGACACCCTTGACCCACTCCAATTTGCTTACCGCCCAAATAGGTCCACAGACGATGCAATCTCAACCACACTGCACACTGCCCTAACCCATCTGGACAAGAGGAACACCTATGTGAGAATGCTGTTCATCGACTACAGCTCGGCATTCAACACCATAGTACCCTCCAAGCTCGTCATCAAGCTCGAGACCCTGGGTCTCGACCCCGCCCTGTGCAACTGGGTACTGGACTTCCTGACGGGCCGCCCCCAGGTGGTGAGGGTAGGCAACAAACAACATCTCCTCCCCGCTGATCCTCAACACTGGGGCCCCACAAGGGTGCGTTCTGAGCCCTCTCCTGTACTCCCTGTTCACCCACGACTGCGTGGCCACGCACGCCTCCAACTCAATCATCAAGTTTGCGGACGACACAACAGTGGTAGGCTTGATTACCAACAACGACGAGACGGCCTACAGGGAGGAGGTGAGGGCCCTCGGAGTGTGGTGTCAGGAAAATAACCTCACACTCAACGTCAACAAAACTAAGGAGATGATTGTGGACTTCAGGAAACAGCAGAGGGAACACCCCCCCATCCACATCGATGGGACAGTAGTGGAGAGGGTAGCAAGTTTTAAGTTCCTCGGCATACACATCACAGACAAACTGAATTGGTCCACTCACACAGACAGCATCGTGAGGAAGGCGCAGCTGCGCCTCTTCAACCTCAGGAGGCTGAAGAAATTCGGCTTGTCACCAAAAGCACTCACAAACTTCTACAGATGCACAATCGAGAGCATCCTGGCGGGCTGTATCACCGCCTGGTATGGCAACTGCACCGCCCTCAACCGTAAGGCTCTCCAGAGGGTAGTGAGGTCTGCACAACGCATCACCGGGGCAAACTACCTGCCCTCCAGGACACCTACACCACCCGATGCTACAGGAAGGCCATAAAGATCATCAAGGACATCAACCACCCGAGCCACTGCCTGTTCACCCCGCTGTCATCCAGAAGGCGAGGTCAGTACAGGTGCATCAAAGCTGGGACCGAGAGACTGAAAAACAGCTTCTATCTCAAGGCCATCAGACTGTTAAACAGCCACCACTAACATTGAGTGGCTACTGCCAACACACTGTCAATGACACTGACTCTACTCCAGCCACTTTAATAATGGGAATTGATGGGAAATGATGTAAATATATCACTAGCCACTTTAAACAATGCTACCTTATATAATGTTACTTACCCTACATTATTCATCTCATATGCATACGTAGATACTGTACTCTATATCATCGACTGCATCCTTATGTAATACATGTATCACTAGTCACTTTAACTATGCCACTTGGTTTACATACTCATCTCATATGTATATACTGTACTCGATATCATCTACTGTATCTTGCCTATGCTGCTCTGTACCATCACTCATTCATATATCCTTATGTACATATTCTTTATCCCCTTACACTGTGTATAAGACAGTAGTTTTTTTGGAATTGTTAGTTAGATTACTTGTTCGTTATTACTGCATTGTCGGAACTAGAAGCACAAGCATTTCGCTACACTCGCATTAACATCTGCTAACCATGTGTATGTGACAAATAAAATTTGATTTGATTTGATTTGATTTGACATCCTTCAGCTAAGTACCAGTCCAACTCCACTCACAATACACCAGTCTACCAGTCTACCAGTCCAACTCCACTCACAATTAGATTAAATAAAGATTAAATAAAGGCCCATAAAGGCCCCAAAATATTGATTTCCGATTGTTATGAAAACTTGAAATCGGCCCTAATTAATCGATTAATCAGTCGACCTCTACTCACAATATACCAGTCTACCAGACTACCAGACTACCATTCTACCAGTCCTATTCCATTCACAATATACCAGTCTACCAGACTACCAGACTACCATTCTACCAGTCCTATTCCACTCACAATATACCAGTCTACCAGTCTACAAGTCCGACTCCACTCATAATATACCAGCCTACCAGACTACCAGTCCTACTCCACTCACAATATACCAGTCTACCAGACTACCAGTCCTACTCCTCTCACAATATACCAGTCTACCAGACTACCAGTCTACCAGTCCTACTCAATATAATCTACCAGTCTACCAGACTACCAGACTACCATTCTACCAGTCCTATTCCACTCACAATATACCAGTCTACCAGTCTACAAGTCCGACTCCACTCATAATATACCAGCCTACCAGACTACCAGTCCTACTCCTCTCACAATATACCAGTCTACCAGACTACCAGTCTACCAGTCCTACTCCTCTCGCAATATACCAGTCTTCCAGACTCCCAGTCTACCAGTCCTACTCCACTCACAATATACCAGTCTACCAGACTACCAGTCTACCAGTCCTATTCCACTCACAATATACCAGACTACGAGTCCTATTCCACTGACAATATACCAGTCTACCAGTCCTATTCGTCTCACAATATACCAGTCTACCAGACTACCAGCCTACCAGTCTACCAGTCCTACTCCACTCATAATATACCAGCCTACCAGACTACCAGTCCACCAGTCCTATTTCACTCACTATATACCAGTATACCAGACTACCAGTCTACCAGTACTATTCCACTCACAATATACCAGTCTACCACACTACCAGTCTACCAGTAACCAGTCTAACAATATAACAGTCTAACAATATACCAGTCTACAAGACTACCAGTCTACCAGTCTAACAATATATCAGTTTAACAATATAACAGTCTACCAGACTACCAGATGACCAGTCTAGCAACAAAACAGTCTAACAACATACCAGTCACCAGACTATCAGTCTAACTACATAATAGTCTAACAATATACCAGTCTACCAGACTACCAGTCTACCAGTCTAACAATATAACAGTCTACCAGTCTACCAGTCTAAAAATATAACAGTCTACCAGTCTACCAGTCTAAAAATATAACAGTCAACCAGTCTACCAGTCTAACAATATAACAATATAACAGTCTTCCAGTCTAACAATATAACAGTTTAACAGTTTAACAGTCTAACAATATACCAGTCTACCTGACGACCAGTCTACCAGTCTAACAATATACCAGTCTAACAATATAACAGTCTAAATATATACCAGTCACCAGACCACAAGTCTACCAGTCTAACGGTCCAACAACATAAAAACCTAACAATATACCAGTCTACCACATGACCAGTCTACCAGACTACCAGACTACCAGCCTAACAATATAGCAGTTTAACAATATAACAGTCTACTAGACTACCAGCCTAACAATATAGCAGTTTAACAATATAACAGTCTACCAGACTACCAGTCTAACAATATAATAGTCTAACAACATACCAGTTACCAGACTACCAGTCTACCAGTCTCACAGTCTACCAGTCTCACTGTCTAACAATATACCAGTCTACCAGACAACCAGTCTACCTGTCTAACAATATAACAGTCTACCAGACTACCAGTCTAACAAGATACCAGTCTACCTATCTAACAATATAACAGTCTATCAGACTACCAGTCTAACAATATACCAGTCTACCAGACTACCAGTCTACCAGTCTAACAATATACTAGTCTACCAGATGACCAGTCTACCAGTCTAACAATATAACAGTCTAACAATATACCAGTGTACCAGTCTAACAATATAACAGTCTACCAGATGACCAGTCTACCAGTCTAACAATATAACAGTCTAACAATATACCAGTCTACCAGTCTAACAATATACCAGTCTAACAGTCTAAAAATATACCAGTCTAACAATATACCAGTCTAACAGTCTAAAAATATAACAGTCTAACAATATACCAATCTACCAGATGACCAGTCTACCAGTCTAACAATATAACAGTCTAACAATATACCAATCTACCAGATGACCAGTCTAACAATATAACATTCTAACAATATACCAGTCGAAGAGTCTAAAAACAAAACAGTCTAACAATATACCAGTCTACCAGTCTAACAATATACCAATCTACCAGATGACCAGTGTACCAGTCTAACAATATAACAGTCTAACAATATACCAGTGTACCAGTCTAACAATATACCAGTCCACTAGTCTACCAGTCTAACAATATAACAGTCTAACAATATAACAGTCTACCAGTCTAACAACATAACAGTCTAACAATATAACAGTCTACCAGTCTAACAATATAACAGTCTACCAATATAACAGTCTAACAATATACCAGTCTACCAGTCCAACAATATAACAGTCTACCAGTCTAACAATATAACAGTCTACCAGTCTAACAATATATAACAGTCTAACAATATAACAGTCTACCAGTCTAACAACATAACAGTCTAACAATATACCAGTCTACCAGACTACCAGTCTAACAATATACCAGTCTACCAGACTACCAGTCTAACAAAAACCAGTCTACCAGACTACCAGTCTAACAACATAACAGTCTACCAGACTACCAGACTACCAGTTTAACAATATAACAGTCTACCAGACTACCAGACTACCAGTCTAACAATATAATAGTCTAACAACATACCAGTTACCAGACTACCATTCTCACAGTCTACCAGTCTCACAGTCTAACAATATAACAGTCTACCAGTCTAACAGTCTCACAATCGACCAGTCTACCAGTCAAACAGTCTACCAGTCTAACAGTCTCACTGACTTATCAGTCTCACAGTCTACCAGTCTCACAGTCTAACAGTCTCAGAGTCTAACAGTCTACCAGTCTCACAGTCTACCAGTCTAACAGTCTACCAGTCTACCAGTCTCACAGTCTAACAGTCTCACAGTCTAACAGTCTACCAGTCTCACAGTCTACCAGTCTCACAGTCTACTAGTCTCACAGTCTAACAGTCTACCAGTCTACCAGTCTCACAGTCTAACAGTCTTACAGTCTAACAGTCTACCAGTCTCACAGTCTACCAGTCTCACAGGCTAAAAGTCTAACAGTCTCACAGTCTAACAGTCTCACAGTCTCACAGTCTAACAGTCTACCAGTCTCACAGTCTACCAGTCTCACAGTCTAACAGTCTACAGTCTAACACACTGGTTAACCGGTTAAGGTTTGATCAAGAGATGCAAATCAATATTGTTAGTAGCCCTCATATTAAAACTGTGTGTGTGTGTGTGTGTGTGTGTGTGTGTGTGTGTGTGTGTGTGTGTGTGTGTGTGTGTGTGTGTGTGTGTGTGTGTGTGTGTGTGTGTGTGTGTGTGTGTGTGTGTGTGTATCTATGTATGCATAAGGGATATTCCACAGAAAGATGCTTGCTAACTAGTTCAATAGAAAAAAAGTCTGACATGACAATAAACAGTACAGATGTAATTCATATTAACACCACCCTCTTCTGGTAGAATGTGGGAAAGCATACTTCGTATCCCAATCACACTTTCAATCATGTTTATTCCCGAATGAAAATCCTCACAGGTTATTCAAATGATCTGATTAAAGTACATTCAACACTAAATACCAGGTCATATATGCCATGTCCTGTTAATTTGCCAGGCAACATGCCAAATCAGCTGACTTTCCGTGTCCTCTTGTCTGAGTGGAAAGGGCCACACCACCTTACTAAAGGAGACAAGTTTACACAACAGCAAAGTGCAGAAAACTATAGCATACACTCTCATGGTAGACTGCGTACTAAACTACTCTCATGGTAGACTGGGTACTAAACTACTCTCATGGTAGACTGGGTACTAAACAACTCTCATGGTAGACTGGGTACTAAACTACTCTCATGGTAGACTGGGTACTAAACAACTCTCATGGTAGACTGGGTACTAAACAACTCTCATGGTAGACTGGGTACTAAACAACTCTCATGGTAGACTGGGTACTAAACTACTCTCATGGTAAACTGGGTACTAAACAACTTTCATGGTAGACTGGGTACTAAACAACTCTCATGGTAGACTGTGTACTAAACAACTCTCATGGTAGACTGGGTACTAAACAACTCTCATGGTAGTCTGGGTACTAAACAACTCTCATGGTAGACTGGGTACTAAACAACTCTCATGGTAGACTGCGTACTAAACAACTCTCATGGTAGACTGGGTACTAAACAACTCTCATGGTAGACTGGGAACTAAACAACTCTCATGGTAGACTGGGGACTAAACAACTCTCATGGTAGACTGGGTACTAAACAACTCTCATGGTAGAGTGGGTACTAAACAACTCTCATGGTAGACTGGGTACTAAACAACTCTCATGGTAGACTGGGTACTAAACTACTCTCATAGTAGACTGGGTACTAAACTACTCGCATGGTAGACTGGGTACTAAACTACTCTCATGGTAGACTGGGTACTAAAACAACTCTCATGGTAGAGTGCGTACTAAACAACTCTCATGGTAGACTGGGTACTAAACAACTCTCATGGTAGACTGGGTACTAAACAACTCTCATGGTAGACTGGGTACTAAACAACTCTCATGGTAGACTGGGTACTAAACAACTCTCATGGTAGAGTGGGTACTAAACAACTCTCATGGTAGACTGGGTACTAAACAACTCTCATGGTAGACTGGGTACTAAACTACTCTCATAGTAGACTGGGTACTAAACTACTCGCATGGTAGACTGGGTACTAAACTACTCTCATGGTAGACTGGGTACTAAAACAACTCTCATGGTAGAGTGCGTACTAAACAACTCTCATGGTAGACTGGGTACTAAACAACTCTCATGGTAGACTGGGTACTAAACAACTCTCATGGTAGACTGGGTACTAAACAACTCTCATGGTAGACTGGGTACTAAACAACTCTCATGGTAGAGTGGGTACTAAACAACTCTCATGGTAGACTGGGTACTAAACTACTTTCATGATAGACTGGGTACTAAACTACTTTCATGATAGACTGGGTACTAAACTACTATCTGGGTAGACTGGGTACTAAACTACTCGCATGATAGACTGGGTACTAAACTACTCTCTGGCTAGACTGGGTACTAAACATATGTCATGGTAGACTGGGTACTAAACAACTCTCATTGTAGACTGGGTACTAAACTACTCTCATGATAGACTGGGTACTAAACTACTCTCATGATAGACTGGGTACTAAACTACTCTCTGGGTAGACTGGGTACTAAACAACTCTCATGGTAGACTGGGTAGACTGGGTACTAAACTACTCTCTGGGTAGACTGGGTACTAAACATATGTCATGATAGACTGGATACTAAACTACTCTCATTATAGACTGGGTACTAAACTACTCTCTGGGTAGACTGGGTACCAAACATATGTCATGATAGACTGGGTACTAAACTACTCTCATGATAGACTGGGTACTAAACTACTCTCTGGGTAGACTGGGTACTAAACTACTCTCTGGGTAGACTGGGTACTAAACTACTCTCTGGGTAGACTGGGTACTAAACTACTCTCATGGTAGACTGGGCACTAAACTACTCTCTGGGTAGACTGGGTACTAAACTACTCTCATGGTCGACTGCGTACTAAACAATTCTCATGATAGACTGGGTTCTAAATAACTCTCTGGGTAGAATGGGTACTAAATAATTATCATGGTAGACTGGGTACTAAACAACTCTCATGGTAGACTGGGTAGTAAACTACTCTCTGGGTAGACTGGGTACTAACCTACTCTCATGGTAGACTGGGTACTAAACTACTCTCTGGGTAGACTGATCAACAAACTACTCTCATGGTAGACTGGTAACTAAACTACTCTCTGGGTAGACTGGGTACTAACCTACTCTCATGGTAGACTGGGAACTAAACAACTCTCATGGTAGACTGGGGACTAAACAACTCTCATGGTAGACTGGGTACTAAACAACTCTAATGGTAGACTGGGTACTAAACTACCTTCATGGTAGACTGGATACTAAACAACTCTCATGGTAGAGTGGGTACTAAACAACTCTCATGGTAGACTGGGTACTAAACTACTCTCATGGTAGACTGGGTACTAAACTACTCTCATGGTAGACTGGGTACTAAACTACTCTCATGGTAGACTGGGTACTAAAACAACTCTCATGGTAGAGTGCGTACTAAACAACTCTCATGGTAGACTGGGTACTAAACAACTCTCATGGTAGACTGGGTACTAAACAACTCTCATGGTAGACTGGGTACTAAACTACTCTCATGGTAGACTGGGTACTAAACAACTCTCATGGTAGAGTGGGTACTAAACAACACTCATGGTAGACTGGGTACTAAACAACTCTCATGGTAGACTGGGTACTAAACAACTCTCATGGTAGAGTGGGTACTAAACAACACTCATGGTAGACTGGGTACTAAACAACTCTCATGGTAGACTGGGTACTAAACTACTTTCATGATAGACTGGGTACTAAACTACTTTCATGATAGACTGGGTACTAAACTACTCTCTGGGTAGACTGGGTACTAAACTACTCGCATGATAGACTGGGTACTAAACTACTCTCTGGGTAGACTGGGTACTAAACATATGTCATGGTAGACTGGGTACTAAACAACTCTCATGGTAGACTGGGTACTAAACTACTCTCATGATAGACTGGGTACTAAACTACTCTCATGATAGACTGGGTACTAAACTACTCTCTGGGTAGACTGGGTACTAAACAACTCTCATGATAGACTGGGTACTAAACTACTCTCTGGGTAGACTGGGTACTAAACTACTCTCTGGGTAGACTGGGTACTAAACATATGTCACGATAGACTGGATACTAAACTACTCTCATTATAGACTGGGTACTAAACTACTCTCTGGGTAGACTGGGTACCAAACATATGTCATGATAGACTGGGTACTAAACTACTCTCATGATAGACTGGGTACTAAACTACTCTCTGGGTAGACTGGGTACTAAACTACTCTCTGGGTAGACTGGGTACTAAACTACTCTCTGGGTAGACTGGGTACTAAACTACTCTCATGGTAGACTGGGCACTAAACTACTCTCTGGGTAGACTGGGTACTAAACTACTCTCATGGTCGACTGCGTACTAAACAATTCTCATGATAGACTGGGTTCTAAATAACTCTGGGTAGAATGGGTACTAAACAACTCTCATGGTAGACTGGGTAGTAAACTACTCTCTGGGTAGACTGGGTACTAACCTACTCTCATGGTAGACTGGGTACTAAACTACTCTCTGGGTAGACTGATCAACAAACTATTCTCATGGTAGACTGGGTACTAAACTACTCTCTGGGTAGACTGGGTACTAACCTACTCTCATGGTAGACTGGGTACTAAACTACTTTCATGATAGTCTGGCTACTAAACTACTCTCTGGGTAGACTGGGTACTAAACAACACTCATGGTAGACTGGGTACTAAACAACTCGCATGGTAGACTGGGTACTAAATCAAATCAAATCAAATTTATTTATATAGCCCTTCGTACATCAGCTGATATCTCAAAGTGCTGTACAGAAACCCAGCCTAAAACCCCAAACAGCAAGCAATGCAGGTTTAGACTGGGTACTAAACTACTCTCATGGTAGACTGGGTACTAAACTACTCTCATGGTAGACTGGGTACTAAAACAACTCTCATGGTAGAGTGCGTACTAAACAACTCTCATGGTAGACTGGGTACTAAACAACTCTCATGGTAGACTGGGTACTAAACAACTCTCATGGTAGCCTGGGTACTAAACAACTCTCATGGTAGACTGGGTACTAAACTACTCTCATGGTAGACTGGGTACTAAACAACTCTCATGGTAGAGTGGGTACTAAACAACACTCATGGTAGACTGGGTACTAAACAACTCTCATGGTAGACTGGGTACTAAACAACTCTCATGGTAGACTGGGTAGTAAACTACTCTCTGGGTAGACTGGGTACTAACCTACTCTCATGGTAGACTGGGTACTAAACTACTCTCTGGGTAGACTGGGTACTAACCTACTCTCATGGTAGACTGGGTGCTAAACTACTTTCATGATAGTCTGGGTACTAAACTACTCTCTGGGTAGACTGGGTACTAAACAACTCGCATGATAGACTGGGTACTAAACTACTCTCTAGGTAGACTGGGTACTAAACATATGTCATGGTAGACTGGGTACTAAACAACTCTCATGGTAGACTGGGTAGTAAACTACTCTCTGGGTAGACTGATCAACAAACTACTCTCATGGTAGACTGGGTACTAAACTACTCTCTGGGTAGACTGGGTACTAACCTACTCTCATGGTAGACTGGGTACTAAACTACTTTCATGATAGACTGGGTACTAAACTACTTTCATGATAGACTGGGTACTAAACTACTCTCTGGGTAGACTGGGTACTAAACATATGTCACGGTAGACTGGGTACTAAACAACTCTCATGGTAGACTGGGTACTAAACTACTCGCATGATAGACTGGGTACTAAACTACTCTCATGATAGACTGGGTACTAAACTACTCTCTGGGTAGACTGGGTACTAAACAACTCTCATGATAGACTGGGTACTAAACTACTCTCTTGGTAGACTGGGTACTAAACTACTCTCTGGGTAGACTGGGTACTAAACATATGTCATGATAGACTGGGTACTAAACTACTCTCATGATAGACTGGGTACTAAACTACTCTCTGGGTAGACTGGGTACTAAACTACTCTCTGGGTAGACTGGGTACTAAACTACTCTCATGGTAGACTGGGCACTAAACTACTCTCTGGGTAGACTGGGTACTAAACTACTCTCATGGTCGACTGCGTACTAAACAATTCTCATGATAGACTGGGTTCTAAATAACTCTCTGGGTAGACGGGGTACTAAATAATTATCATGGTAGACTGAGTACTAAACAACTGTCATGGTAGACTGGGTAGTAAACTACTCTCTGGGTAGACTGGGTACTAACCTACTCTCATGGTAGACTGGGTACTAAACTACTCTCTGGGTAGACTGATCAACAAACTACTCTCATGGTAGACTGGGTACTAAACTACTCTCTGGGTAGACTGGGTACTAAACATATGTCATGGTAGACTGGGTACTAAACAACTCTCATGGTAGACTGGGTAGTAAACTACTCTCTGGGTAAACTGATCAACAAACTACTCTCATGGTAGACTGGGTACTAAACTACTCTCTGGGTAGACTGGGTACTAACCTACTCTCATGGTAGACTGGGTACTAAACTACTTTCATGATAGACTGGGTACTAAACTACTTTCATGATAGACTGGGTACTAAACTACTCTCTGGGTAGACTGGGTACTAAACTACTCGCATGATACACTGAGTACTAAACTGCTCTCTGGGTAGACTGGGTACTAAACATATGTCATGGTAGACTGGGTACTAAACAACTCTCATGGTAGACTGGGTACTAAACTACTTTCATGATAGACTGGGTACTAAACTATTCTCTGATAGACTGGGTACTAAACTACTCTGGGTAGACTGGGTACTAAACTACTCGCATGATAGACTGGGTACTAAACTACTCTCTGGGTAGACTGGGTACTAAACATATGTCATGGTAGACTGGGTACTAAACAACTCTCATGGTAGACTGGGTACTAAACTACTCTCATGATAGACTGGGTACTAAACTATTCTCATGATAGACTGGGTACTAAACTACTCTCTGGGTAGACTGGGTACTAAACAACTCTCATGATAGACTGGGTACTAAACTACTCTCTGGGTAGACTGGGTACTAAACTACTCTCTGGGTAGACTGGGTACTAAACATATGTCATGATAGACTGGGTACTAAACTACTCTCATGATAGACTGGGTACTAAACTACTCTCTGGGTAGACTGGGTACTAAACTACTCTCTGGGTAGACTGGGTACTAAACTGTTCCTGAAATTTAGTGTGCTCTTTAGGAAACTCCTGTCTCAGTGTTCCAGCAGTAACCGCTGTACCATGGAAACTTACCAAATAACACTGGGCAAACTGATGTAGAGGAAGTTCAGTCTGACTCTGAGCTCATTTTTAGATCTAGACAACAGTAGACCCCACACCCGCTCCAGGGAATGACTCAAGCAAGCTGTGTGTCCACACACACCCTGCTAGCCATGCAGGCTTGCAGGGGTGCACGTGCACAGACATACACACACATGACACAGACCACACATACACGCACACAGGCACACACACAATGAACCAGAGTCTGCTGTCCAGGAGTGTCATATCCAGATAAGAATTCAGTTAACGAGCTAATCAAAGCTAATTAAGTCAGCTGTGTGTGTGTGTGTACAAGTGTTCCTGTGATTGTGCTTGTGCATGTACGCGTGTGTGTGCATGTGTGTGTATCATTCTCAACTGCCAAGCACTTTCACTAACCCTTCTCTAACCCTTTGTAAGGGTGATCATTGAGGTCTCTCTCTCTCTCTCTCTCTCTCTCTCTCTCTCTCTCATTCTCTCTCTCCTGCTCTCTCATAATTACATTTAAATTCAATGAAATTCAATATGCTTTATTAGCATCGGAAACATATGTTTACATTGCCAAAGCAAGTTAAATAGATAATAAACAAAAGTTCAGTAAACAATAAAAAACTAACGGTAAACATTACACTCACAAAATTTCCAAAAGAATAAAGACATTTCAAATGTGATATTATGTCTATATATAGTGCTGTAACGATGTGCAAATAGTTAAAATACAAAAAGGAAAATAAATAAACATAAATGGTGTTTGTTCTTCACTGGTTGCCCTTTTCTTGTGGAAACAGGTCACAAATCTTGCTGCTGTGATGCACACTGTGGGATTTCACCCAATATGGGAGTTTATCAAAATCGGGTTTGTTTTCAAATTATTTGTGGTTCTGTGTAATCTGGGGGAAATATGTGTCTCTAATATGGTCATACATTGGGCAGGAGGTTAGGAAGTGCAGCTCAGTTTAAACATAATTTTGTGGGCAGTGTGCACATAGCCTGTCTTCTCTTGAGAGCCATGTCTGCCTACGGCGGCATTTCTCAATAGCAAGGCTATGCTCACTGAGTCTGTACATAGTCAAAGATTTCCTTAATTCTGGGTCAGTCACAGTGGTCAGTTATTCTGCCTAAGTGTACTTTCTGTTCAGGTCCAAATAGCATTCTAGTTTGCTCTGTTTTTTTGTTAATAATTCTTTCCAATGTGTCAAGTAATTATCTTTTTGTTTTCTCATGATTTGATTGTGTTGCTGTCCTGGGGCTCGCTCTCTCTTTCTCTCTCATTCTCTCTCTCTCTCCCAGCCTCTCTCTGTCTCTCTCTCCCAGCCTCTCTCTGTCTCTCTCTCTCAGCCTCTCTCTTAGCAATGTTCCCTCTACAGATTATTCCTCAGATACTGAACCACCAGCTCCCACTGATTAATATAGTGTATAACCATCAACATCAGGATATTCACTCCAATCAGGCCTTATTGGCGATGATATGGCTATGATACAATTTTAAGAAGAAAAAACACCTGGTCTTGCTGAGGCGTAACTCTGAATCTGCGTACACAGATACAGTCTCTGATGCAAACAGTTCCTGCTTCAATCCAGCATCTCGCTCACTGGTGGGCCTGTGTTCATTTTTGACACACACACACACACACACACACACACACACACACACACACACACACACACACACACACACACACACACACACACACACACACACACACACACACACACACACACACACACACACACACACACACACACACACACACAGCATTCCCAGCCAGGCAGTTATAGTGAAGAGATGGTGCTGACTGCCCTCCTACGCAGTAATAACTGTGACCATGATGACTCTCTACAGAAAGTGTCTGTTAGGTCAGTGTCCTTGGGTTTCTAAGAAAGGTGCTTTAAATCCCATGTATTATTATTATTATTATTTAACACCACCTTCAGTCTACTCACCAGAGTGGCGGTCAAACACACTGCCTATACAGACACAATGCAGAGGAACTCCACACAATAAAACACACTCATTGAACAAGTAGACTATTGAGCCTCACTCTTTTTTGTACGCACACCCGCAGACACATACACATACACACACCATATTCCATTAGCACAGGTTACGCAGCTATTTGACTTCCAAAGAAGTCTCTCCTAGAGACTACAATCTGAAGTCATCTCAGCAGGATCCCATAAAGAATAGACCAGCCTCCTCTACACGCTTAGAAAAAAAGGTTCTATCTAGAACCTAAAAGAGTTCTTCAGCTGTTCCCATACGAGAACCCTTTGAAGAACCCTTTTTGGTTCCAGGTAGAACCTTTTTGGGTTCCATGTAGAACTCTTTTCACAGAGGGTTCTACATGGGTCTCTCTGGGTTTTGAATGGATCTACATTATCACCATAGGAGTTCAGTTAGGAATATAATGGAGGAAAGTGGAGTGTGTGTGTACACTCACCACTCGGGGTCGACAGGTGTGATGTCGATGCGGGGCGGGGCGCAGAAGGGGAGGAAGGTGGGTCGGACGACCCAGTCATTGTCAGGGGTCCGCGACCTCTCTGCCTGTCTCCACGACAATGGGGGCAGCTGCAGGTTGCCAGAGAAACGCCTGCGTCCCCTCCGTAGGTCGACACCAAGCGTACAGGAGTACTCACTAAGACCACAGTCTGGAGGCCCTTTACTGTCCTAGAGAGAGAAAAAAAATACTTTTGATGAATACAAGATGAATATGAGATTATATGTTGATTGATATGTCCTGCACACTCACATCTTTCAGATTGACTACTTTGGCCACTAAGGGGAACCAAAGGCCTTGTTTTCAACGGCAGCTGATTTCAGAAGATAGAACAGAGAGAAGCAGCCTGATGTTGAAGAACGTCACTCTCTTGTTTTTGAGTTGATGAGAGATCCAACCACAGAAGCAAGCACCCCCCTTTTCCTCACTTGACATGCTTCAAAACAAGATGTTCTCCAACTGGCATGTACCACTGAGCATGTCTAAGAGGGGGTTTCCCCTGAGTCCCTCTTGGTCCTCCCAAATGAATGGCCTTGCAGTTTTTCTCAATTGGTTTAGTACAAGGTAACATGGTCTCAATAGAATTAACACAACTGTAAAAACTTTTATTTTGCAAGACTATTAGAATATTCAGATTTTGTCTCAAACAAACAAAACAAAACACATGTTTGCAAAAAATACTCGAAAACCTTCATAAAAGTTCAACACTTAGGTGAGTAATCCTGTAGGTCACATACAAACATCAAGTTCACTAAAAACTGCGAAGATGTATAGATCAAGACATCAGTCATTTGAATAGATTGAATACATTGGCATTATAGAAATGAAAGGATCGATGACAATGTCACTGGTCACTAAAGGTTTGCTAGGCATTGGTTTTACTAGGTCTTCTTCGGTGACATACAGTACCAGTCAAAAGTGTGGACACACCTACTCATTCAAGGTTTCTTTATTTTTACTATTTTTTACATTGTAGAATGATAGTGAAGACATCAAAACTATGATATATCACATTTGGAATCATGTTGTAACCAAAAAAGTGTTAAACAAATCCAAATATATTTTATACTTGAGATTTTTCAAAGTAGCCACAATTTGATGACAGCTTTGCAAACTCTTGGCATTCTCTCAACCAGCTCCATGAGGTAGTCACCTGGAGCATTTCAATGAACATGTGTGTCTTGTTTAAAGTTCATTTGTGGAGTTTCTTTCCTTAATGCATTTGAGACAATCAGTTGTGTTGTGACATGGTAGAGTTGGTATACAGAAGATAGCCCTATTTGGTAAAAGACAAAGTCCATATTATGGCAAGAACACCTCAAATAAGCAAAGAGAAACAACAGTCCATCATTTCTTTAAGACATGAAGGTCAGTCAATCCGGAACATTTCAAGAACTTTGAAAGTTTCTTCAAGTGCAGTCACAAAAACCATCAAGCACAATGATGAAACTGGCTCTCATGAGGCCCGTCACAGGAAAGGAAGACACAGAGTTACCTCTGTTGCAGAGGATAAGTTCATTAGAGTTACCAGCCTCAGAAATTGCAGACCAAATAAATGCTTCACAGAATTCAAGTAACAGACACATCTCAACATCAACTGTTCAGAGGAGACTGCGTGAATCAGACCTTCATGGTCGAATTGCTGCAAAGAAACCACTACTAAAGGACAACAACAAGAAGAAGAGACTTGCTTGGGATAGGTGGAAATCTGTCCTTTGGTCTGATGAGTCCAAATTTGAGATTGGTTCCAACCGCCGTGTCTTTGTGAGACGCAGAGTAGGAGAACGGATGATCTCTGCATGTGTGGTTCCCACTGTGAAGCAAAGAGGAGGAGGTGTGATGGTGTGGGGGTGCTTTGCTGGTGACACTGTCAGTGATTTCAATTGAATTCAAGGCACACTTATTGGCTGACTGCAATGCGAGTGTTGCAAAGTACATTTAGAAATCTATATTATTCAATTATTGCACCCACACTGCTCGCGCACGCCAACGAGCATCTGCATTGCCAAGGACTAAAATAGAAGTCAGTTCTATTTGTGACGCAGATTGCACTGCAAGTCCTGCCTCTCCCATCTCCTCATTGGTTTATAGAAGAAGGTACCCACATGCCAGCTCCTCATTGGTTATACTCACGTGGGTAACTGAAAGACGAATGAGGTTGGTGGCGGTAATGCACCTAATTTATGAAAGTTGCCAATCGCAATGTAAAGTCAAGAGAAGAAAAAGCCAATTGGGACAAATCCAGCTGCATGAAGCCCCAGTGCCCCTGGAAGTTTCCCCCGTGTGTCGGAGGAAGATGCATCCCCCTCACCTCAAAGTGTGATGGAGACGCTGACTGTGACGACAGGTCTGATGAGGCCAACACCTGGACGTGTGATGGAGACGCTGACTGTGAGGACAGGTCTGATGAGGCCAACACCTGGAAGTGTGATGGAGACGCTGACTGTGAGGACAGGTCTGATGAGGCCAACACCTGGACGTGTGATGGAGACGCTGACTGTGAGGACAGGTCTGATGAGGCCAACACCTGGACGTGTGATGGAGACGCTGACTGTGAGGACAGGTCTGATGAGGCCAACACCTGGAAGTGTGATGGAGACGCTGACTGTGAGGACAGGTCTGATGAGGCCAACACCTGGAAGTGTGATGGAGACGCTGACTGTGAGGACAGGTCTGATGAGGCCAACACCTGGAAGTGTGATGGAGATGCTGACTGTGACGACAGGTCTGATGAGGCCAACACCTGGACGTGTGATGGAGACGCTGACTGTGAGGACAGGTCTGATGAGGCCAACACCTGGAAGTGTGATGGAGACGCTGACTGTGAGGACAGGTCTGATGAGGCCAACTGTGATTAGTTACCTTTCTGGGATTACGTCACCTACTACCATATGGAAAGGAGGCTTTTATGCAGTGTCTTGTGTTTGGGGGCAATTTATTTAATGTAAAATCACTATCCTTAAGCAATACGGTCCTGAGGGGGTATATAAAGTATGTTGCTGTTGCAAACCAAAATGTTATGCTAGAAACAAGGGGAAATGTTGTGTTAATAAGATACTTATTGTCTTTCTCTTGTCATTTGCTGTGGTATATCAAGAACGGCGTAGTGATACTTGAAATAAAAATTCTGATATATACACACAGCTGGAATGCTGTTTCAGCCAATCAGCATCCAGGATCCAAACTAACCGGTTTACAATCATATATACCTGTGTCAATGTAAAGAGTGTGCTGAGTGTCAGGAAGCAAGTTCAGGGAGTGACTGTCTTAATAAATAAAAGAACCAATGAACACGTAACTCAAACAACGCACCGACATGAAAACAGAGTCAATAACACCTGAGGAAAGAACCAAGAGGAGTGACAGATATAGGGAAGATAATCAAGGAGATGATGGAGTCCAGGTGAGTGTCATGAGGCGCATGTGTGCGAGACGATGGTGACAGTTGTGTGGGATAATCAGCAGCCTGATGACCTAGAGGCTGGAGAGGTTAGTATACGTGATAGTTAATGCATGTGTGCTGTGTTATACACATAAGCAATCATGCCCAAGAAATGTGAAATTTGTATACTGTATAGCGAGGCATACTGTTTGTATTCTTCTTTTCCCCTGTAATTAGGAATTGAGACCTGGGTGTTTGTTTCTCCTCAGATACACCACAGCTCAGTCAGACTTGTGAATGGGACCAGCTCCTGCTCTGGGATAGTGGAGGAGATTGAGCGGCAGTATGTAGTCATGGCTGGGGCATGAAAGATGCAAAGATGTTGTGTTGTGGGAATGCTGTAGATACACATTACAATTCTCCATTTGGAGAGAGACGCAAGGAAAAGGGTTTTATTTTGTAGCATTAAGCAGTTTAGTTATTCAGACATTGAGTCTACTCTCGAGGAGTGTTGAGTCAGCTCTGCCGAGTTTGGTTCTTTTGGTGTGATAAAGTGCATCTCGGTGAGAGGTGTAGGAGTCAGGCGCAGGAGAGCAGGGATTTTCTTTGAGAAGCGTGTTTAATGTAGAGATCTGTACACATAGTCCACCAATACAAAGTTGACCCAGATGAATGTCCAAACAACGCGCTCGAAGGAAAACAAACTCGTGTCAGTACACGGAAGAACAACCACAGTTCCGACACTACATACACATACGTCAATGCGAAAACAATAAACCGCATAGAATACTGAACGCTAATACTCACAAGCTTAATCCTGCACGAATTACGGCAGGTAACAGGTGCCCTATATACCCACAGAAATCAAAGCAATTGAAACCAGGTGTGAAAAGGAACACAGACAAAACAACCAGAAAAAGAAAAAGGGATCGGTAGTGGCTAGTAGACCGGCTAGTAGACCGGCTAGTAGACCGGCTAGTAGACCGGCTAGTAGACCGGCTAGTAGACCGGCTAGTAGACCGGCTAGTAGACCGGCTAGTAGACCGGCTAGTAGACCGGCTAGTAGACCGGCTAGTAGACCGGCTAGTAGACCGGCTAGTAGACCGGCTAGTAGACCGGCTAGTAGACCGGCTAGTAGACCGGCTAGTAGACCGGCTAGTAGACCGGCTAGTAGACCGGCTAGTAGACCGGCTAGTAGACCGGCTAGTAGACCGGCTAGTAGACCGGCTAGTAGACCGGCTAGTAGACCGGCTAGTAGACCGGCTAGTAGACCGGCTAGTAGACCGGCTAGTAGACCGGCTAGTAGACCGGCTAGTAGACCGGCTAGTAGACCGGCTAGTAGACCGGCTAGTAGACCGGCTAGTAGACCGGCTAGTAGACCGGCGACGCCGAGCGCCAAGCGCCGCCCGAACAGGGAGAGGAGTTACCTTCGGTAGAAGTCGTGACATTTGGTTACAATACCATTGACATTGTGGTCTGTTCAGATTCCATGAGGCTCGTGGATGGAGCTGGTCTCTGCTCTGGGAGACTGGAGGTGAAATCCAATCAGTCCTGGGCCTCAGTGTGTAAAGTTGACTTTGACTGGAAGGATGCAGAGGTAGTCTGTCGGGATCTTGGCTGTGGGGCTCCTGCAGCGCTACAGCGGGCGCTCTATGGAGAAGGTTAGGTTCCAACCTGGGCTAAAGAGTTCCAATGTATAGGCAATGAGTCCATTCTCATGAACTGTGACACCTCAGACAGAGAAGAGCAGACCTTCCTCCCTGGTAACGCTGGTGGACTGAACTGCTCAGAGCCTGATGATCTGAGGCTGGTGGGAGGAGGCTGTGCAGGTAGACTGGAAGAGTACAAGATAGGAGAGTGGAAAAATGTGAGACATTTGGTTATCCATGAAGGAAGCAGTTGTAGTATGTTCACAACTAGGTTGTGGCTCCGCTTTTTCAAATGTAGATTAGCCTGAAGATACATCT
Organism: Oncorhynchus tshawytscha; assembly: GCF_018296145.1. NCBI lineage: Eukaryota > Metazoa > Chordata > Actinopteri > Salmoniformes > Salmonidae > Oncorhynchus > Oncorhynchus tshawytscha. The sequence goes on from NC_056433.1 coordinate 75,556,376, forward strand.
GATGTACAGTGGAGCAAAAAAGTATTTAGTCAGCCACCAATTGTGCAAGTTCTCCCACTTAAAAAGATGAGAGAGGCCTGTAATTTTCATCATAGGTACACTTCAACTATGACAGACAAAATGAGAAAAAAAAAACAGAAAATCACATTGTAGGATTTTTAATGAATTTATTTGCAAATTATGGTGGAAAATAAGTATTGTCAGTGACAGGCAAACACACACACACACACACACACACACACACACACACACACACACACACACACAGGTGTCTATAGCTTTCATGTGAAGTGAAAGCAATAATACAATCTGCAGTGTACTTGAGCTAGTTTGCTAAATAAAACTCTGTTTGGAAGGTGTTAACAACAACTGTTTTTTGAGAGCATGGAACTGTGCTCCCCACAACAAGCCAAACCAATAGAGAAACTGTATCTAGCCAGTTCAGCTTGTAATAAATCATTTCCTTTTGAAAATTGATTGAGAAGATACAGTCAGTCAACCACTCCTAACCTCTTTCTCTGTTCAGTCATCTTATCTGCCATATCTTTCCAGACACGCTGTTGTTGATCCTTCTGCTTAACTGACTGACTTAATGTGTCTTGAATTGAGTGCTGTGTGGTGAGTGATTGGAGGGCATAAATAAAGCTGTTAACGCTGAGAAATTAGGTTCAATTTATTGTCACTGACTGAGAGCTGGAATAAATCAGTGTGCGTGTGTGGTGTGTGGTGTGTGTGTGTGTGTGTGTGTGTGTGTGTGTGTGTGTGTGTGTGTGTGTGTGTGTGTGTGCGTGTGTGTGTGCGTGTGTGTGTGTGTGTTTGCCTGTCACTGACATGTTATATTAGACGATACTCAATCTGCATGTATAAATATTATAGACAGTAGGATAACTTCTACGGCCTTGCGTGCCTGTTAGCACAACTACATTCATGTCATGCCATTGACACTACATTCCTCTAGGTAAACATCATGGGCAAGTCTTTTAAAACATGTTCAGAGATAGAGAGAGAGAGATATTTCTGAGAAGTGAGTGTGTACCGCAGTCCCAGCCCTAGCTCTAGGAAACTGTGCAGAGCAGTATCTCTGGCCTTGCTACAGTAAAAGCTTGCATGTCAATGCCATTCTTTTTCTGTCTTGTTGAAACTGAAACGGCATTCTAAAGCTTAAAATGTACCATAGGAACTAACCCTCTGAGAGAGCACAGGAATAGAGCATTATAGGCGCTCCACAATACCACGCCTCCGAGAGGCACTGGAGGCTCTGCATGTGCAGTAGGGGGGGAAGGAGGGAGGGGGAGGATGAGGGGGTAGGAGGGAGGGGGGAGGGAGGATGAGGGGGTAGGAGGGAGGGGATGATGAGGGGGTAGGAGGGAGGGGGAGGATGATGGGGTAGGAGGGAGGGGGAGGATGAAGGGGTAGGAGGGAGGGGAGGGGGAGGATGAGGGGGTAGGAGGGAGGGGGAGGATGAGGGGGTAGGAGGGAGGGGGAGGATGAAGGGGTAGGGGTAGGTGGAAAGGGGCGGGAGGGTTTTGTATGTAATTATCAAAAAACACCTAACTGTACCACAGCAGTGTCCTTCAGAAGGATTAGAGATACGGGGAGAGGGAGGGAGAGGGAAATGGAGATTTAAGCAATAAGGCACGTGGGGGTGTGCTATAAGAGAGATGGAGTTGAAGGCGAGAGAGATGGAGTGGAAGGCTAGAGAGGGCTAGAGAGATGGAGTGGAAGGCTAGAGAGATGGAGTGGAGGCTAGAGAGATGGAGTGGAAGGCTAGAGGGATGGAGTGGAAGGCTAGAGAGCTGGAGTGGAAGGCTAGAGAGATTGACTAGAAGGCTAGAGAGGTGGAGTGGAGGCTAGATAGATGGAGTGGAAGGCTAGAGAGATGGAGTGGAAGGCTAGAGGGATGGAGTAGAAGGCTAGAGAGGTGGAGTGGAAGGCTAGAGAGATGGAGTGGAAGGCTAGATAGATGGAGTGGAAGGCTAGAGAGATGGACTGGAAGGCTAGAGAGATGGAGTGGTAGGCTAGATAGATGGAGTGGAAGGCTAGATGGATGGAGATAGATGGAGTGGAAGGTTAGAGAGATGGAGTAGAAGTATAGAGATATGGAGTGGAAGGCTAGAGAAATGGAGTGGAGGCTAGATAGATGGAGTGGAATGCTAGAGAGAAAGAGTAGAAGTATAGAGAGATGGAATGCCAAAGGCAAAGGAAAATAAAAACGAGAGATGGACAGATGAGATGGAGACAGAAGCTATTATAGAGTGACAACATATGTGCATGCCTGTGATGGAGAAAAAGAGAAAGAAAGTGAGAACAGAACAGAGACAAACACAATCTACTATCAACCTAGTCATATCTGAATCGATGTGAAGCTTGTGGAGCAGATTAGAGGGAGGGAAGCTACACTACAGTACTGTACGTGGGCAACTGTGCTAACGAGATGGAGTGGAGGCTAGCGAGATGGACTGGAAGGCTAGATAGATGGAGTGGAAAGCTAGAGAGATGGAGTGGAAGGCTAGATAGATGGAGTGGAAAGTTAGATAGATGGAGTGGAAAGCTAGAGAGATGGAGTGGAAGGCTAGAGGCTAGAGAAATGGAGTGGAAGGCTAGAGAGATGGAGTGGAAGGCTAGAGAGGTGGAGTGGAAGGCTAGAGAGATGGAGTGGAAGGCTAGATAGATGGAGTGGAAAGCTAGAGAGATGGAGTGGAAGGCTAGAGGCTAGAGAAATGGAGTGGAAGGCTAGAGAGATGGAGTGGAAGGCTAGAGAGATGGACTGGAAGGCTAGAGAGGTGGAGTGGAAGGCTAGAGAGATGGAGTGGAAAGCTAGAGAGATGGAGTGGAAGGCTAGAGAGATGGAGTGGAAGGCTAGATAGGTGGAGTGGAAGGCTAGAGAGTTGGAGTGGAGGCTAGATAGATGGAGTGGAAGGCTAGAGAGATGGAGTGGAAGGCTAGAGAGATGGAGTGGAGGCTAGATAGATGGAGTAGAAGGCTAGAGAGATGGAGTGGAGGCTTGATAAATGAGTGGAGGCTAGATAGATGGAGTGGAAGGCTAGATGGATGGAGTAGAAGCTATATAGATGGAGTGAAAGGCTAGAGAAATTGAGTGGAGGCTAGATAGATGGAGTGGAAGGCCAGAGAGTTGGAGTGGAAGGCTAGGGAGATGGACTGGAAGGCTAGAGAGGTGGAGTGGAAGGCTAGAGAGATGGAGTGGAAGGCTAGATAGATGGAGTGGAAAGCTAGAGAGATGGAGTGGAAGGCTAGAGGCTAGAGAAATGGAGTGGAAGGCTAGAGAGATGGAGTGGAAGGCTAGAGAGATGGAGTGGAAGGCTAGATAGATGGAGTGGAAGGCTAGATAGGTGGAGTGGAAGGCTAGATAGGTGGAGTGGAAGGCTAGATAGATGGAGTGGAAGGCTAGATAGATGGAGTGGAAGGCTAGAGAGTTGGAGTGGAGGCTAGATAGATGGAGTGGAATGCTAGTGAGACGGAGTGGAAGGCCAGAGAGATATTGTGGAAGGCTAGAGAGATGGAGTGGAGGCTAGAGAGATGGAGTGGAAGGCTAGAGAGATGGAGTGGAAAGCTAGAGAGATGGAGTGGAAGGCTAGATAGATGGAGTGGAAAGCTAGATAGATGGAGTGGAAAGCTAGAGAGATGGAGTGGAAGGCTAGTGAGACGGAGTAGAAAGCCAGAGAGGTGGAGTGGAAGGCTAGATAGATGGATTGGAAGGCTAGAGAGATGGAGTGGAAGGCTAGAGAGATGGAGTGGAAGGCTAGTGAGACGGAGTGGAAGGCCAGAGAGATATTGTAGAAGGCTAGAGAGATGGAGTGGAGGCTTGATAAATGAGTGGAGGCTAGATAGATGGAGTGGAAGGCTAGATGGATGGAGTGGAAGCTGTATAGATGGAGTGAAAGGCTAGAGAAATGTTGTGGAGGCTAGATAGATGGAGTGGAAGGCTAGAGAGATGGAGTAGAAGTATAGAGAGATTGAGTGGAAGGCTAGAGAAATGGAGTGGAGGCTAGATAGATGGAGTGGAAGGCTAGAGAGATGGAGTGGAGGCTAGATAGATGGAGTAGAAGGCTAGAGAGATGGAGTGGAATGCTAGTGATGGAGTAGAAGTATAGAGAGATGGAGTGCCAAAGGCAAAGGAAAATAAAAACGAGAGATGGACAGATGAGATGGAAACAGAAGCTATTATAGAGTGACAACATATGTGCATGCCTGTGATGGAGAAAAAGAGAGAGAAAGTGAGAACAGAACAGAGCAAAACACAATCTCCTATCAACCTAGTCATATCTGAATCGATGTGAAGCTTGTGGATTAGATTAGAGGGAGGGAAGCTACACTACAGTACTGTACGTGGGAAACTGTGCCAGTTCACCCACTCTGCCCATCAGTCTGCCCATCACTCTGCCCATCACTCCCATCACTCACTTAGACTGTAAACTCTCCTTCCAGACTCACATTATGCATCTCCAATCCAAAATTAAATTTAGAATCGGCATCCTATTTCGTAAAACATAGCAACCTTCACTCATGCTGCCAAACATACCCTTGTAAAACTGACTATCCTACCGATCCTTGACTTCAGCGATGTCATTTACAAAATAGCCTCCAACACTCTACTCAGCAAATTGGATGCAGTCTATCACAGTGCCATCCGTTTTGTCACCAAAGCCCCATATACTACCCACCACTGCGACCTGTATGCTCTCGTTGGCTGGCCCTCGCTTCGTATTCGTCGCCAAACCCACTGGCTCCAGGTCATCTATAAGTCTTTGCTAGGTAAAGCCCTGCCTTATCTCAGCTCACTGGTCACCATAGCAGCACCCACCCGTAGCACGCGCTCCAGCAGGTATATCTCACTGGTCACCCCCAAAGCCAATTCCTCCTAAGGCCGTTTTTCCTTCAAGTTCTCTGCTTCCAATGACTGGAATGAACTGCAAAAGTCACTGAAGCTGGAGCCTCATATCTCCCTCACTAACTTTAAGCATCAGCTGTCAGAGCAGCATACAGATCATTGCACCTGTACATAGCCCATCTGTAAATAGCCCACCCTACTACCTCATCCCCATATTGTTATTATTTTTCTTTCTCCTTTGCACCCCAGTTTCTCTACTTGCACATTCATCTTCTGCACATCTATCACTTCAGTGTTCAATTGCTACTTTTGTAATTATTTCGTCACTATGGCCTATTTATTGCCTTACCTCCCTAATCTTACTTCAAAGAATCTGAGCCCTAGGACAATGCCTCAGGACTACCTGACCTGATGACTGCTGGCCCTCCCCGTCCCTAGTCCACCTGGTCGTGCTGCTGATCCAGTTTCTGCTGTTTTGCCTGTGGCAATGGAACCCTGACCTGCATTGCTTGCTGTTTGGGGTTTAAGGCTTGGTTTCTGTGTAAGCACTTTGGAACATCTCCTGATGTAAAAGGGCTTTATAAATAAATTGTATATTGACTTCATTTGCACACACTGTATATAGACTTTTCTATTGTGTTATTGACTGTACGTTTGCTTATTCCATGTGTAACTCTGTGTTGTTGTTTGTGTCACTTTGCTTTATCTTGGCTAGGTCGCAGTTGTAAATTAGATCTTGTTCTCAACTGGCCTACCTGATTAAATAAAGGTGAAATTAAAAAATACAAATATAAATCAGATGTCGGGTACTATATTTATTGAATATTATATGAATCCTATAAATTGAAATGGGCAATTTGGTTACAATCAATAAACTTATTTCTCAGAGTTCAAATAATCTTTCTACCAAATTGTGTTTCAGGAACGCTAATCTTATCTGTTTCTAATTACAGAAATGATTTCAGAACAATCTGAGATGATGGGTGTCAAACCTCTTTCTGGTCCATTTTTAGGTGGAACAACTCATTAGTCACACCCACCTGCCAGGGTAATTAACACACACTGCTCTGATCACACTCACCTGCCAGGGTATTTAACACACACACACACTGCTCTGATCACACTCACCTGCCAGGGTAATTAACACACACGGCTCTGATCACACTCACCTGCCAGGGTATTTAACACACACACACACTGCTCTGATCACACTCACCTGCCAGGGTAATTAACACACACACTGCTCTGATCACACTCACCTGCCAGGGTATTTAACACACACACACACACTGCTCTGATCACACTCACCTGCCAGGGTAACACACACACACACTGCTCTGATCACACTCACCTGCCACACACACTGCTCTGATCACACACTCACCTGCCAGGGTATTTAACACACACACACACTGCTACACACACACTCTGCTCACACTCACCTGCCAGGGTAATTAACACACACACTGCTCTGATCACACTCACCTGCCATTAACACACACTGCTCTGATCACACTCACCTGCCCACCTAACACACACTGCTCTGATCACACTCACCTGGGTAATTAACACACACACTGCTCTGATCACACTCACCTGCCAGGGTACACACACACACTGCTCTGATCACACTCACCTGCCAGGGTAATTTACACACACACTGCTCTGATCACACTCACCTGCCAGGGTAACACACACATTGATCACACTCACCTGCCACACACACACTGCTCTGATCACACCCACCTGCCAGGGTAATTAACACACACACACACTGCTCTGATCACACTCACCTGCCAGGGTAATTAACACACACACTGCTCTGATCACACTCACCTGCCAGGGTAGTTACACACACACTGCTCTGATCACACTCACCACTGATCACACTCATGAGGACACTGCTCTGCAGGGTATTTAACACACACACACAGGGTGCTCTGATCACACTCATTTGCCAGGGTAATTAACACCCACACTGCTCTGATCACACACCACTGCTCTGCTCACCTGCCAGGGTATTTAACAACACACTGCTCATCACACTCACCTGCCAGGGTATTTAACACAACACTGCTCTGATCACACTCACCTGCCACACACACACTGCTCTGATCACACTCACCTGCCAGGGTAATTAACACACACTGCTCACTGCCACTGCTCTGATCACACTCACCTGCCAGGGTATTTACACACACACTGCTCTGATCACATCACCTGCCAGGGTATTTAACACACACACTGCTCTGATCACACTCACCTGCCAGGGTAATTAACACACACACTGCTCTGCTCACACTCACCTGGTAATTACACCACACTGCTCTGATCACACTCACCTGCCAGGGTTTGCCTGATCACACCCACCTGCCAGGGTAGACACACACACACACTGCTCTGTCACACTCACCTGCCAGGGTAATTAACAACACACACTGCTCTGATCACATTCACACTTTCACCTGCCAGGGTTAAATACTGCCAGGGTAATTAACATACACAGGTTACATTTGAAAACCTGCCAGGAATGGAAACACTAGCTCTGATCACACTCACCTGCCAGGAGTAAGAAAAGGATCACACTCAGCCAGGAAAACAGATCACATCACCTGCCAGGGAAATACACTGCTCTGTCACAAGCCAGGGAGTTAGTAGGAAAACACTGCTCTGCTCAATCACCTGCCAGGGAAATACACTGCTCTGATCACACTCACCTGCCAGGTATTTAAAAACACAATGCTCTGATCACACCCACCTGCCAAGGTATTTAAGACACACACTGCTCTGAAAACACTCACCTGCCAGGGTATTTAAGGTAACAGAGATCACACCAGCCAGGAAAACACCAACACTGCTCTGATCACACTACCTGCCAGGTAAAGAGACACTGTCTGAAATCACAGCACCTGCCAGGGAACACAACTGCTCTGCTCACACTCACCTGCCAGGGTTAGTAGGAAAACACTGCTCTGCAATGAGAGGGAAATAACACAAGAGAGATCAGCCAGGGAAAACAGCTGAATGACCCACCTGGGAAATAAGCTGCTTTCTGAGGTTCAGAGAGCCATAGTAGGAAAACACTGCTCTGATCAATGAGAGGGAAATAAGGTGAGAGCAGCTGAGATAGTAGGGAAAACAGCAATGACACTAAGAGAGCTCTGCTCACACTCAAATAAGGTAAGAGAGATAGTAGGAAAACAGCAATGAGAGGGAAATAAGGTGAGAGAGATAGTAGGAAAACAGCAATGAGAGGGAAATAACACACACACTGAGAGAGATAGTAGGAAAACAGCAATGAGAGGGAAATAAGGTGAGAGAGATAGTAGGAAAACAGCAATGAGAGGGTAATTAAATAACTGCTCTGTCAAGAGAGAGATAGTAGGAAAACAGCAATGAGAGGGAAATAAGGTGAGAGAGTTAGTAGGAAAACAGCAATGAGAGGGAAATAAGGTAAGAGAGATAGTAGGAAAACAGCAATGAGAGGGAAATAAGGTGAGAGAGTTAGTAGGAAAACAGCAATGAGAGGGAAATAAGGTGAGAGAGATAGTAGGAAAACAGCAATGAGAGGGAAATAAGGTAAGAGAGATAGTAGGAAAACAGCAATGAGAGGGAAATAAGGTAAGAGAGATAGTAGGAAAACAGCAATGAGAGGGAAATAAGGTAAGAGAGAGATAGTAGGAAAACAGCAATGAGAGGAAATAAGGTAAAGAAAGATAGAGGAAAACAGCAATGAGAAGGGAAATAAGGTAAGAAAAGAGAGATAGTAGGAAAACAGCAATGAGAGGGAAATAAGGTAAGAGAGAGTTAGTAGGAAAACAGCAATGAGAGGGAAATAAGGTGAGAGAGATAGTAGGAAAACAGCAATGAGAGGGAAATAAGGTAAGAGAGAGTTAGTAGGAAAACAGCAATGAGAGGGAAATAAGGTAAGAGAGATAGTAGGAAAACAGCAATGAGAGGGAAATAAGGTAAGAGAGAGATAGTAGGAAAACAGCAATGAGAGGGAAATAAGGTAAGAGAGAGATAGTAGGAAAACAGCAATGAGAGGGAAATAAGGTAAGAGAGAGTTAGTAGGAAAACAGCAATGAGAGGGAAATAAGGTAAGAGAGAGTTAGTAGGAAAACAGCAATGAGAGGGAAATAAGGTAAGAGAGATAGGCAGCAAGAGAGATGGTGAGTGTGAAATAAAACACCACAAATGAGAGTATAAAATCACAAGGTCTGCCAACTTATGCAGAGTACAGAGAATTCTCAAACTGAATCCCCCCACCTCAGACACCGAGCTGCAGGGTCATTACCCAACATATCTGCACATACACACACAACAAGCCCTAAGGTCATTAGCCAACCCCACAGACTGCAGCACATTAGAGGGCATTGTCCTCAGCTGGCGTGCTGCCCAGCCTGTCCACATTGTCATCGTCATCCCTGTCCCCATTCCCCAAGAAATTAGGACCTTATCTCTCCTCAGGAGAGATTTAAAAAAAGACTCATTAGGGCCTTTTGAATTGGGAGGTCTATACTTTATTTCAAAATGAACAATGGTGACAGCTCAGAGACATGAATGAGGCAAACACACTACTGTGCCTATGCACACACATTTAATTCATATTGAAATCAGAGGCTTGTTGTTTCAGAGGCTTGTTGTGCTGGGTGACTAAGATTAACACTGGTGGAGAGGAGACAGGAGAACCAGATGTGCCTCTCCCATTAACCATGACAGTGTTTGGGGGTGAGGGAGTGAGGGAAGCAGTGTGTTTGTGAATAGAGATAAAATACCATACCAACGCCCTGTGTTTTTACCCCATTATGTGTAGAAAATCCCAGGTGTGTTTAGGTATAGTTGTGCACTGCGTGACGGTAGGCTTATAACTAGTGTATATCACTTGTCTTTACATGGCCATTCTAAGACTGTGCCCCACTTAAATGGGCTCCCGAGTGGCACAGCGGTCTAAGGCACTGCATCTCAGTGCTAGAGGCGTCCTGGTTCGATTCCAGGATGTATCACAACCGGCCGTGATTGGGAGTCCCATAGGGCAGCGCACAATTGGCCCAGCGTCATCTGGGTTAGGGTTTGGCTGGGGTAGGCCGTCATTGTAAATAACAATTTGTTCTTAACTGACTTGCCTAGTTAAATAAAGGTGAAATAAAACATTTAAAAGGCACTGGGTAGTGAGAACGTTCAACTGCCATTTAAAACAACAACAACAAAATATTCACAGAAGTTGACAGCAAACAGTTTTTTTTTCTTCATAAACATACACTACCGTTCAAACGTTTGTGGTCACTTAGAAATGTGTTTGTTTGTAAAGAAAAGCACATTTTGTTGTCTAATAAAATAACATCAAATTGATCAGAAATACAGTGTACACATTGTTAATGTTGTAAATGACTATTGTAGCTGGAAACAGCTGATTTTTAATGGAATATTTAGATAGGCGAACAGAGGCCCATTATCAGCAACCAACACTCCTGTGTTCCAATGGCACGTTGTGTTATCTAATCCAAGTTTATCATTTTAAAAGGTTAATTGATCATTAGAAAACTCTTTTGCAATTATGTTAGCACAGCTGAAAACTGTTGTGCTTATTAACGAAGTAATAAAACTGGCCTTCTTTAGACTAATTGAGTATCTGGAGCATCAGCATTTGTGGGAATCGATTACAGGCTCAAAATGGCCAGAAACAAAGAACTTTCTTCTGAAACTAGTCAGTTTTTTCTTGTTCGGAGAAATGAAGTCTATTCCATGCGAGAAATTGCCAAGAAACTGAAGATCTCGTACAACGCTGTGTACTACACCCTTCACAGAACAGCGCAAACTGACTCTAATCAGAATAGAAAGAAGATGGGAGGCCCTGGTGCACAACGGAGCAAGAGGACAAGTACATTAGAGTGTCTAGTATGGCAAACAGACGCCTCACAAGTCCTCAACTGACAGCTTCATTAAATAGGACCCGCTAAACACCAGTCTCAACATCAACAGTGAAGAGGCGACTCCAGGATGCTCTTAACTGTTGAAACACTCTGTGTGACCCTGATTTAGACCACTGCAGTAAAGACACAATTAACCAATTGTCCAAGATTAATAAATCATACGTTTGGTCTGGGGGGTTTCCTATGATTTATATGTACCCCTCAGAGCAAAGTGATGGATGCCTCCCTCAGTCAGTCCTAATGCTCTCTCTCTCTCTCTCTCTCTCTCTCTCTCTCTCTCTCTCGCTCATTTAAATTGCTTTATTGGCATGACAAACATTTATCAAATATTGCCACCACCATTTAAAGCAGTCCAGGGGGGAGGGACTATATAGGTAAATATAGTGAAATAGAAATAGTTTACATCCAAACTGGCTGGTTTAGGTGTAAAGTGTAGAGTAGATATTCTGACATGGATAGCATAATTCCATTACCTTCAGGCTTAGATTCCTTCAATTATGTTTCACAGTTGTGATTAAATTCCATGAATGTCCTTTTCCCCCCTAAACGGGAAGTGGAGGTTAGCACTGTGATAGAAGCCATGAGGTGTGAGACCTAGGTGTCTGTCTGTCTGTCTGTCTGTCTGTCTGTCTGTCTGTCTGTCTGTCTGTCTGTCTGTCTGTCTGTCTGTCTGTCTGTCTGTCTGTCTGTCTGTCTGTCTGTCTGTCTGTCTGTCTGTCTGTCTGTCTGTCTGCTAGCAGAACAAACACCACGTGTTTGACTGTCTCACTGTTAGCCCAGCCAAAATGAATTATAGTGTCTTTAATGACATTTTTCACCATGCATGAATGTACTCAGAAGGTGAGAGCCAAATGGAGGAAACTGGCCGTCAGAGAGACTATGAGGCCACACTGGAGAGACTGTGATATGATACAGTCATATTAAAACACAGTTTAATACGTCATGTACAGTCAGTAAGCACACAAACAAGGTCTGAAATGACTAGTTTCTTCTTCTCTTTGGCAAGACTAGAAATAACAGACTGAATAATTCCTCTGAAAAAAACATTACTTCTGGACTCACTCATATGTGAGTTGAAGGTAGTCAGGAGGGAATTCAGGCTTCTCCCCGAATCTATAAGAAAATCACTTGATAGAGTAGGCTGATCAAAGCCTGATCAAAAGAGATGCTACTCATGTTGCATCTCCTTTTAAATATGCAGTACTACAGCCTCCTGTGATCCTCTACACCTCTGATGAATGCTAAGGATGAGAGAAGTTAGTACTTAATGCTACACTGGGTCTGAAGAGCCGGTCCGTGATCCTACAGCAGAGCCTGACATGAGGAGGAGTGAGTTGTTTTCAGAGATCAGTCATATTCCCCCTGTAATGGAACCCCGTGATGGAGCTATTGGAGTTGATGCCAGGTCAAGTGTATAGCAACAGAGCTGTAACAGGGAAGGCACTATGATCATAATGTCAAATGGCAGTCCCAAAATGTCTTTTTTTCCACATTTATTTTGACAGGGAATCATGCCAATAGTGTGCAAAGCTGTCATCAAGGCAAAGGGTGGCTACTTTGAAGAATCTCAAATATAATATATATTTAGATTTGTTTAACACTTGTTTGGTTACTACATGATTCCATGTGTTATTTCATAGTTTTGATGTCTTCACTATTATTCTACAATGTAGAAAATAGTAGAAATAATGAGAAACCCTTTAATGAGTAGGTGTGTCCAAACCATTGACTGGTACTGTAGACAATACCGTCATAATCTATAACAGGTGTGAATGTGGACTGAATTATTTGTTTTCAGTTATTTAATGAAAGGCATGAACTATTCTTATAAAATAATTCCTAATTTCTTATATAACTCATCAACATGCTTTTTGAAAGATAGCTAAAAAGGGCACAGTACATATGGAGGATCTTCATTTGATCACCCTGTTGCAGGACATTTTAAAACTTTTAGAGTATTTAAGGTTTAAAAATACTTCTGAAGTTTGTAATTTCCACTTTGGACTTTCCGACTTGATTTTCCCGTATGAAAAATGTATTAATCCCTACAAATATTTCCTTTTGCTGAAGCATATTTTTTTTTGCTGTAGCAAGTTGGCTCAATTTCGATCCTACACCTGTATGTGTTTTTGTCTATCATACCTCCAAACCAGACCAGAAATCAGGTGAGCTCAAGTCAAGCACTGCTTATCCCTTGAGCTGAGGACCCACAATATCTTGAACAATGTTGCAAGTTCACTTGTGCAAGCTTCAGCTGACCCAAGTTAATAGTTGATACAATGTTTCAAGTTCATTGCAGACAGGCCATGCAGGCTGTAGTTTTTATTTGTTGGCTTTATGTAGGATATTTTTGGAGTCTTAACCTTGTGGCACATTCTATGTATCTGTTGTTCGTCATGTATGTTGACAGGGGTGTATCTTGGCTATAAAAGATCTTTGTACTTTTGTCTTGCCATCATTAGAAATGGTGAATCGTTGACAAGTCATTGCTATTGCAAAGCTCTTATTATTAAAGATTTTGTTTAATTATAACTCTGATAGTAAAGAAATAAACCACCACACCACATCACAATGATTGTGAAATATGAAGATGTTATTACAAATTAAATTAAACTGTTCCACACAAATGCATATGAAAAACATAACTGGCACGCAGATCGGTAGAGCGAGTGGTAAACTGTACGAGTTGTTACACATTGAAAGGCAGACTGTATGAGTTGTTATACATTGAGTGGCAGACTGTATGAGTTGTTACACATTGAAAGGCAGACTGTATGAGTTGTTATACATTGAGTGGCAGACTGTATGAGTTGTTACACATTGAAAGGCAGACTGTATGAGTTGTTACACATTGAAAGGCAGACTGTATGAGTTGTTATACATTGAGTGGCAGACTGTATGAGTTGTTACACATTGAAAGGCAGACTGTATGAGTTGTTATACATTGAGTGGCAGACTGTATGAGTTGTTACACATTGAAAGGCAGACTGTATGAGTTGTTACACATTGAGTGGCAGACTGTATGAGTTGTTACACATTGAAAGGCAGACTGTATGAGTTGTTACACATTGAGTGGCAGACTGTATGAGTTGTTACAAATTGAGTGGCAGACTGTATGAGTTGTTACACATTGAGTGGCAGACTGTATGAGTTGTTACACATTGAGTGGCAGACTGTATGAGTTGTTACACATTGAGTGGCAGACTGTATGAGTTGTTACACATTGAAAGGCAGACTGTATGAGTTGTTATACATTGAGTGGCAGACTGTATGAGTTGTTACACATTGAAAGGCAGACTGTATGAGTTGTTACACATTGAAAGGCAGACTGTATGAGTTGTTATACATTGAGTGGCAGACTGTACGAGTTGTTACACATTGAAAGGCAGACTGTATGAGTTGTTATACATTGAGTGGCAGACTGTATGAGTTGTTACACATTGAAAGGCAGACTGTATGAGTTGTTACACATTGAGTGGCAGACTGTATGAGTTGTTACACATTGAAAGGCAGACTGTATGAGTTGTTACACATTGAGTGGCAGACTGTATGAGTTGTTACAAATTGAGTGGCAGACTGTATGAGTTGTTACACATTGAGTGGCAGACTGTATGAGTTGTTACACATTGAAAGGCAGACTGTATGAGTTGTTACACATTGAGTGGCAGACTGTATGAGTTGTTACAAATTGAGTGGCAGACTGTATGAGTTGTTACAAATTGAGCGGCAGGACTGTATGAGTTGTTACACATTGTTAGGCAGACTGTATGAGTTGTTACACATTGAGTGGCAGACTGTATGAGTTGTTACACATTGAGTGGCAGACTGTATGAGTTGTTACACAGTGAGTGACAGACTGTATGAGTTGTTACACAGTGAGTGACAGACTGTATAAGTTGTTACACAGCGAGAGACAGACTGTATGAGTTGCTACACAGCGAGTGACAGACTGTATGAGTTGCTACACAGCGAGTGACAGACTGTATGAGTTGTTACACAGTGAGAAACAGACTGTATGAGTTGCTACACAGCGAGTGACAGACTGTATGAGTTGCTACACAGCGAGAGACAGACTGTATGACTTGCTACACAGTGAATGACAGACTGTATGAGTTGCTACACAGCGAATGACAGACTGTATGAGTTGTTACACAGCGAGTGACAGACTGTATGAGTTGTTACACAGCGAGTGACAGACTGTATGAGTTGCTACACAGCGAGTGACAGACTGTATGAGTTGCTACACAGCGAGTGACAGACTGTATTAGTTGCTACACAGCGAGTGACAGACTGTTGCTACACCTTTATTTCACCTTTATTTAATAACCAGGTAGGCCAGTTGAGAACAAGTTCTGATTTACAACTGCGACCTGGCCAAGATAAAGCAAAGCAGTGTGACACAGACAAGAACACAGAGTTACACATGGAGTCAACAATAAACAAGCCAATAACACAATAAACAAGTCAATGACACAGCGAGTGACAGACTGTATGAGTTGTTACACAGCGAGTGACAGACTGTATGAGCTGCTACACAGCAAGAGGCAGACTGTACCTGGCCACAGAGTGAGAGTGAGATATTGCAACAATTATGTGTACCTGGTAGGAATAGATTCAGGTGGTTAGCGACTTGATGAAGGCTGTGTGTGCAGGCACAACTAGCTGTGTTTTTCATCCTGACTATTCAATTTAAATGGAGTGTTCCGTCCCAGTGATGCCTCTGACACACGTAAAGCTATCTATGCGCCCTGCTACAAACACCACAGACACATGCACGGAGACACACACACACAAAAACTAAGGCTGAGCTGACTGGGTGATGAGTCATCAGTGGGCCTGGCTGTAAGAGTGTCTTAGATGTTATTTAATCAGGCCGTTTTGTCTGTTGCCTACAGCTGTGCTTCTGCACCTCCACTCAACACACACTGGAATCCAATAACAACCCCCTAGCTAAAGGTAGAGCCCTCCCCCTCACACACACACACACACACTTAAATTCAAGTCTAACACACGCAAACACAGAAACACACACCATCTCACCCAATCTAATCCCACCCCTTATGAGGTCATACATCACACTATGCCAAGCCCATACCAGACTATAGTCTATTTATGCCCAAAGCCAATAACAATGACTCATCAAACCTCCGCGACCTCTGACCCCTTCACTGGTGCTCTTACCCTCCTGCCTTACTTTGTCTATGGTCATCTTAAAACCCCTTCCAAACAGACTAACCTTGTGTCTTATCCTTAAAATCTGAATTCTGCACTTCTTATACACATAAATACATGCAGACCTCAGACACACAACACAGTCCATGTACAAGTTCCTACAGTAGCTCCATTCACCGTCAGCATCTCCCGAGCCCCTGCTGTGATCCTCCAGACAAACCTATTGTTCTCCCTTACCCCCCTGTGTGTTTGTGTTATCTTTAGTAATCTGACAGAGAGGAGAGGGCCTATCCCTGTCAGCCAGCCTGAAGGGCCTACTACACAGTACTGCTAACCCACAGGAAGCACCCAGGCTAGAGCAGGACCAGGGAGGCTGGAGAGAGGAGAGAGGGAGGAGAGGAAACGAGGATACTCTACAGAGAGAGAGCAAGAGAGAGAAAGAGAGAGAGAAGAGAGAGACAGAGAGAGAGTGACAGGGGGAGAATACTCTACAGAGGGAGAGAGAGACAGAGAGAGAGTGACAGAGAGGGGGAGGAGAGAGGATACTCTACAGAGAGAGAGAATGAGGAGAGAGAGAGGGGAAAGAGCAAGGAAGAGAGAGAAAGAGAGAGCGAGGGAGAGAGAGAAATAGAGAGGAGAGAGAAAGAGAGAGTGAGGGGAGAGAGGATACTCTACAGAGAGAGAATGAGGAGAGAGAGAGAGGGGAAAGAGCAAGGAAGAGAGAGAAAGAGAGAGCGAGGGGAGAGAGAGAAATAGAGGAGAGAGAAAGAGAGAGTGAGGGGAGAGAGGATACTCTACAGAGAGAGAGAATGAGGAGAGAGAGAGAGGGGAAAGAGCAAGGAAGAGAGAGAAAGAGAGAGCGAGGGGAGAGAGAGAAATAGAGAGGAGAGAGAAAGAGAGAAAGAGAGGGATAAGAGAGCAATCATAAGGAGAGCAAGAAGGAAGGGAACAATATGTTTAGTGAGGAAAGGGAAGAGAAAGGGAGAGCAATGATTAGTGACAGGGTGCAAGGACAATGTGACAGCGACAGGAAGGAGACATTGAATAGAATGGTAGAGCATGAGATGCTGAAAAATGCAATAATGGGAGAGAAAAGGAGAGGTACGGAGATGGATGATAAGAGCTCATCTGGCTGACTAATGCCAAAGCTGTCTACAGCAACGTAACACTACACCCACACCTTTATCTACTGTCCATCTAGTAGGAGAAGTAAGAAGGAGGCACAGGAATAGAGAGAACAGAGAGTAGGATAAGGCTGAGAGATGAGCCAACATGAGGCTGTCTGTTTTT
The DNA here is from genome assembly GCF_018296145.1 of Oncorhynchus tshawytscha. Taxonomy (NCBI): domain Eukaryota; kingdom Metazoa; phylum Chordata; class Actinopteri; order Salmoniformes; family Salmonidae; genus Oncorhynchus; species Oncorhynchus tshawytscha. The sequence continues at coordinate 75,573,620 of NC_056433.1, forward strand.
TTCCAGTCTACCCTGTCACTGAGCTGTTTGCAGGTTAGATCAGAAGAAGTGTGCCTTCTACTGCTATCACTAGGGACAACTGGAGTGGAAGCCTTTTTTTCTATTTTCCTTCTCTCTCTCCTTCCTCCTTACCCTTTCTCGCCCACCCTCTCTATCTTTCTCCTTCCTCTCTCTCTCCTTCCTCTCTCCCTCCTTATCCTTTCTCCCCCACCTCTCTCTCTCTCTCCTTCCTCTCTCCCTCCTTACCCTTTCTCCCCCACCCTCTCCCCACCCCTCCCTCTCTCCTTCCTCTCTCCCTCCTTACCCTTTCTCCCCCACCCTCTCCCTCTCCCTCCTTACCCTTTCTCTCCCCCACCCTCTCTCTCTCCTCTCCTTCTTTCTCTCTCCCTCCTTACCCTTTCTCCCCCACCCTCTCTCTCTCTCCTTCCTCTCTCCCTCCTTACCCTTTTCCCCACCCTCTTCCTCCCCCTTACCCTTTCTCTCTCTCTCTCTCCCTCCTTACCCTTCTCTCCCCCACCTTCTCTCTCTCTCTCCTTCCTCTCTCCCTCCTTACCCTTACTCCCCCACCCTCTCTCTCTCTCCTTCTCTCTCCCTCCTTACCCTTTCTCCCCCACCCTCTCTCTCTCTCCTTCCTCTCTCCCTCCTTACCCTTACTCCCCCACCCTCTCCCTCTCTCTCCTTCCTCTCTCCCTCCTTACCCTTACTCCCCCACCCTCTCTCTCTCTCCTTCCTCTCTCCCTCCTTACCCTTTCTCCCCCACCCTCTCTCTCTCTTTCCCCCCTCTTCTTCTTTCTCTCTCTCTCTCTGAATGTATCCTAAGCCACTCTGGGATGAATTCAAGGGTGGGAATGAGTGTTCTTGGAACCTTGTGGCAATATTGTTGGAACGTTGTTAGAATGTTGTAGGAATGTTGTTACTTACATCATTGGGAGACACCGTCAGCACACTCCTGCTCTTCCTCATCTTCCGTGGAGTATTCCTCACTCTGTTACACAACAGCTAGCTTCACATACACACCTGGAACAACACAATACACACACACATACGTGTTACTGTTGTAGAGTCCAAAGAGGACTTAGTCTGTGTAGTTGTTTAGTATTCTATAAAATATACATAGTAAAATAAAAACAAGATATATACAGTATATATATATATATATACACAGTACCAGTCAAAAGTTTGGACACACCTACTGATTCTTTATTTTTTACTATTTTCTATACTGTAGAATAATAGTGAAGACATCAAAACTATGAAATAACACATACGGAATAATGCAGTAAGCAAAAAAGTGTTAAAGAAATCAAAATATATTTTATATTTGAGATTCTTCAAAGTAGCCACCCTTTGCCTTGATGACAGCTTTGCACACTCTTGGCATTCTCTCAACCAGCTTCACCTGGAAAGCTGGTCCAACAGTGAGAGGACAGTGAGAGGAAAGTGAGAGGACAGTGAGAGGACAGTACGAGGACAGTGTGAGGACAATCCTAGGTCTTCACTCTCCCATCGCACTCAAATCAAATGTTATTTGTCGTGCTTTATAAACAACAGGTATAGACTAACTCTAGCCCTACGCCAGATGATGTGTGTGAGGGAACAGGGTCACGCAAGGTCAGCAAAGCACACCAAAAGTAAGAAACAGAGGAAAAAAGTGGTCAGATGAGGCAGATGCTAAGCTATCGGACTGTTTTGCTAGAACAGACTGGAATATGTTCTGTGATTCTTCCGATGGCATTGAAGAGTACACCACATCAGTCACTGGCGTCATCAATATGTGCATTGATGACGTCATCCCCACAGTGACCGTGCGTACATACCCCAACGAGAAACCCATGGATTACAGGCAGCATCCGCACTGAGCTAAAGGGTAGAGCTGCCTCTTTCAAAGAGTGGGACTCTAACCCGGAAGATTATAAGAAATCACACTGTCCCCTCCAACGAACCATCAAACAGGCAAAACGTCAATACAGGACTAAGATTGAATCGTACTACACCGGCTCTGACGCTCGTCGGATGTGGCAGGGCTTGCTAACTATTACAGACTACAAAGGGAAGCACAGCCACAAGCTGCCCAGTGACATGAGCCTACCAGATGAGCTAAATTACTTATATGCTCGCTTAGAGCTCGGGGCGGCAGGGTAGCCTAGTGGTTAGAGCGTTGGACTAGTAACCGGAAGGTTGCAAATTCAAACCCCCGAGCTGACAAGGTACAAATCTGTCGTTCTGCGCCTGAACAGGCAGTTAACCCACCAGGCCAACATTGAAAATAAGAATTTGTTCTTAACTGACTTGCCTGTACTGGCGCTTAGCTTGTTTGATAGCCTTGCGGAGGGAATAGCTGCACTGTTTGTATTCAGCCATGTTACCAGACACCTTGCCCTGATTAAAAGCAGTGGTTCGTGCCTTCAGTTTCACACGAATGCTGCCATCAATCCACGGTTTCTGGTTAGGGAATGTTTTAATCGTTGCTATGGGAACGACATCTTCAACGCACGTTCTAATGAACTCGCACACCGTATCAGCGTATTCGTCAATGTTGTTGTCTGACGCAATACGAAACATCTCCCAGTCCACGTGATGGAAGCAGTCTTGGAGTGTGGAGTCAGCTTGGTCGGACCAGCGTTGGACAGACCTCAGCGTGGGAGCTTCTTGTTTTAGTTTCTGTCTGTAGGCAGGGATCAACAAAATGGAGTCGTGGTCAGCTTTTCCGAAAGGGGGCGGGGCAGGGCCTTATATGCGTCGCGGAAGTTAGAGTAACAATGATCCAGGGTCTTTCCACCCCTGGTTGCGCAATCGATATGCTGATAAAATTTAGGGAGTCTTGTTTTCAGATTAGCCTTGTTAAAATCCCCAGCTACAATGAATGCAGCCTCCGGATAAATCGTTTCCAGTTTGCAGAGAGTTAAATAAAGTTCGTTCAGAGCCATCGATGTGTCTGCTTGGGGGGGATATATACGGCTGTGATTATAATCGAAGAGAATTCTCTTGGTAGATAATGCGGTCTACATTTGATTGTGAGGAATTCTAAATCAGGTGAACAGAAGGATTTGAGTTCCTGTATGTTTCTTTCATCACACCATGTCACGTTGGCCATAAGACATACGCCCCGCCCCTCTTCTTACCAGAAAGATGTTTGTTTCTGTCGGCGCGATGCGTGGAGAAACCCGCTGGCTGCACCGCTTCGGATTGCGTCTCTCCAGTTAGCCATGTTTCCGTGAAGCAGAGAACGTTACAGTCTCTGATGTCCCTCTGGAATGCTACCCTTGCTCGGATTTCATCAACCTTGTTGTCAAGAGACTGGACATTGGCAAGAAGAATGCTAGGGAGTGGTGCACGATGTGCCCGTCTCCGGAGTCTGACCAGAAGACCGCTTCGTTTCCCTCTTTTTCTGAGTTTTTTTTTTTTTTTTTGGTCGCTGCATGTGATCCACTCGGTTACACTGGTTGTAAGGCAGAACACAGGATCCGCGTCGCGAAAAACATATTCTTGGTCGTACTGATGGTGAGTTGACGCTGATCTTATATTCAGTAGTTCTTGTCGGCTGTATGTAAAGAAACCTAAGATGACCTGGGGTACAAGTGTAAGAAATAACACGTAAAAAAACAAAAAACTGCATAGTTTCCTAGGAACGCGAAGCGAGGCGGCCATCTCTGTCGGCGCCGGAAGTACAAACCCAGCCCAGTCACGGACCAGGATGTCTTGCTCCCAGGCAGACTAAATAACTTTTTTGCCCGCTTTGAGGACAATACAGTGCCACTGACACGGCCTGCAACGGAAACATGCGGTCTCTCCTTCACTGCAGCCGAAGTGAGTAAGACATTTAAACGTGTTAACCCTCGCAAGGCTGCAGGCCCAGACGGCATCCCCAGCCGCGCCCTCAGAGCATGCGCAGACCAGCTGGCCGGTGTGTTTACGGACATATTCAATCAATCCCTATACCAGTCTGCTGTTCCCACATGCTTCAAGAGGGCCACCATTGTTCCTGTTCCCAAGAAAGCTAAGGTAACTGAGCTAAACGACTACCGCCCGTAGCACTCACATCCGTCATCATGAAGTGCTTTGAGAGACTAGTCAAGGACCATATCACCTCCACCCTACCTGACACCCTTGACCCACTCCAATTTGCTTACCGCCCAAATAGGTCCACAGACGATGCAATCTCAACCACACTGCACACTGCCCTAACCCATCTGGACAAGAGGAATACCTATGTGAGAATGCTGTTCATCGACTACAGCTCGGCATTCAACACCATAGTACCCTCCAAGCTCGTCATCAAGCTCGAGACCCTGGGTCTCGACCCCGCCCTGTGCAACTGGGTACTGGACTTCCTGACGGGCCGCCCCAGGTGGTGAGGGTAGGCAACAACATCTCCTCCCCGCTGATCCTCAACACTGGGGCCCCACAAGGGTGCGTTCTGAGCCCTCTCCTGTACTCCCTGTTCACCCACGACTGCGTGGCCATGCACGCCTCCAACTCAATCATCAAGTTTGCGGACGACACAACAGTGGTAGGCTTGATTACCAACAACGACGAGACGGCCTACAGGGAGGAGGTGAGGGCCCTCGGAGTGTGGTGTCAGGAAAATAACCTCACACTCAACGTCAACAAAACTAAGGAGATGATTGTGGACTTCAGGAAACAGCAGAGGGAACACCCCCCATCCACATCGATGGAACAGTAGTGGAGAGGGTAGCAAGTTTTAAGTTCCTCGGCATACACATCACAGACAAACTGAATTGGTCCACTCACACAGACAGCATCGTGAGGAAGGCGCAGCAGCGCCTCTTCAACCTCAGGAGGCTGAAGAAATTCGGCTTGTCACCAAAAGCACTCACAAACTTCTACAGATGCACAATCGAGAGCATCCTGGCGGGCTGTATCACCGCCTGGTATGGCAACTGCACCGCCCTCAACCGTAAGGCTCTCCAGAGGGTAGTGAGGTCTGCACAACGCATCACCGGGGGCAAACTACCTGCCCTCCAGGACACCTACACCACCCGATGCTACAGGAAGGCCATAAAGATCATCAAGGACATCAACCACCCGAGCCACTGCCTGTTCACCCCGCTGCCATCCAGAAGGCGAGGTCAGTACAGGTGCATCAAAGCTGGGACCGAGAGACTGAAAAACAGCTTCTATCTCAAGGCCATCAGACTGTTAAACAGCCACCACTAACATTGAGTGGCTACTGCCAACACACTGTCAATGACACTGACTCTACTCCAGCCACTTTAATCATGGGAATCGATGGGAAATGATGTAAATATATCACTAGCCACTTTAAACAATGCTACCTTATATAATGTTACTTACCCTACATTGTTCATCTCATATGCATACGTTGATACTGTACTCTATATCATCGACTGCATCCTTATGTAATACATGTATCACTAGCCACTTTAACTATGCCACTTGGTTTACATACTTATCTCATATGTATATACTGTACTCGATATCATCTACTGTATCTTGCCTATGCTGCTCTGTACCATCACTCATTCATATATCCTTATGTACATATTCTTTATCCCCTTACACTGTGTATGACAGTAGTTTTTTTTTGGAATTGTTAGTTAGATTACTTGCTCGTTATTACTGCATTGTCGGAACTAGAAGCACAAGCATTTCGCTACACTCGCATTAACATCTGCTAACCATGTGTATGTGACAAATAAAATTTGATTTGATTTGATTTGATTTGCCTGGTTAAATAAAGGTAAAATAAAAATAAAAAGAGGCAAGTAACACTGAAACATGCATGAGACCATCAGCTGTTCCGGATGACTGTGTGATCACGCACTTCGCAGCCGATGTAAGTAAGACCTTTAAACAGGTCAACATTCACAAGGTCGCAGGGCCAGATGGATTACCAGAACATGCACTCTGACCAACTGACAAGTGTCTTCACTGACATTTTCAATCTCTCCCATATTTTAAGCAGACCACCATAGTCCCTGTGCCCAAGAATACTAATAATAATGTAACCTGCCTAAATGACTACCGACCCGTAGCACACACGTCTGTATGAAGTGCTTCGAAAGGCTGGTCATGGCTCACATCAACACCATTATCCCAATTTGCATACCGCCCCAACAGATACACAGATGATGTAATCTATATTGCACTCCACACTGCCCTTTCCCACCTGGACAAAAGGAACACCTATGTGAGAATGCTATTCATTGACCACAGCGTTCAACACCATAGTGCCCTTAAAGCCCATCATTAAGCTAAAGACCCTGGGAATAAACACCTCCATCTGCAACTGGATCCTGGACTTCCTGACGGGTCGCCCCCAGGTGTTAAGGGTAGGTAACAACACATCCGCCACGCTGATCCTCAACACAGGGGCCCCTCAGGGGTGCGTGATCAGTCCCCTCCTGTACTCCATGTTCACTCATGACTGCATGGCCAGGCACGACTCCAACACCATCATTAAGTTTGCTGATGACACACCAGTGGTAGGCCTGATCACAGATGATGAGACTGCCTATAGGGAGGTCAGAGACCTGGCCGTGTGGTGCCAGGACAACAACCTCTCCCTCAATGTGATCAAGACAAAGGAGATGATTGTGGACTACAGGAAAAGGACCGAGCCCCATTCTCATCGACAGGGCTGTAGTGGAGCAGGTTGAGAGCTTCAAGTTCCTTGGTGTCTTCATCACCAACAAACTAACATAGTCCAAGCACACCAAGGCAGTCGTGAAGAGGGCACGACAAAACCTTTTCCCCCCCAGGAGACTGAAAAGATTTGGCATGGGTCCTCATATCCTCAAAGAGTTCTACAGCTGCACCACCGAGAGCATCCTGACTGGTTGCATCACTGCCTGGTATGGCAACTGTTCGGTCTTCGACTACAAGTCACTACAGGAGGTAGTGCGTACGGCCCAGTACATCACTGGGGCCAAGCTTCCTGCCATCCAGGACCTCTATACCAGGCCGGTGTCAGAGGAAGGCCCTAAAAATTGTCAAAGACCCCAGCCACCCTAGTCGTAGACTGTTCTCTCTGCTACTGCACGGCAAGCAGTACCGGAGTCTAGGTCTAAAAGGCTTCTCAACAGCTTCTACCCCCAAGCCATAAGACTCCTGAACAGCTAATCAAATGGCTATCCAGACTACTGGTACCCCCTGCATATATAGCCTTGCTATTGTTATTTTACTGCTGCTCTAAAATTATTTTTCACCTATCTATTTCACACTTAACACATATTTTTCTTAAACTGCATTGTTGGTTAAGGGCTTGTAAGTAAGAATTTCACTGTAAGGTCTGTATTTTAAATTGACTGATTTCCTTATATGAATTATAACTCACTAAAATATTTGAATTTGTTGCATGTTGCATTTATATTTTTGTTCAGCTTATTGTATTCGGTGCATGTGACAAATACAATTTGATTTGATTTGAAGTGACAGTTGTGCTAATGATGGAAAAACCTGGGCAGTTTCAGTCAGGATCGCAGTGCTGCGCACGTCCTTACAGTTTCACTCAGTATGTGGTGTGGAGAAGCTCTGCACTGTTCTGCTAAATGGCTCTGTTAGCTCTCATTTCTTCAGATCCTTTGTTTATACACTATCTTGTTCTGACTCCTGACTCAATGATCATCATCCGGTCTGTCTGTGTACTGTAACACACACAACCAGTGTGTTTCAGAGAAGAGCTGTTCAGGTTCTCCATGTAGTTTAAGATGGATGTGTGTTTATGTGTGTTTGTGCGTGTGTGTTGTGTGTGTGTTTGTCTTTGTGTGTGTGTGTGTTTATGTGTGTTTATGTGAGTGTTTATATGTGTGTGTGCGTGTGCGTGTTTATGTGTGTTTGTGTGTGTGCATGTGTTTAAGTTTGTGTTTATGTGTGCGTGTGGGTTTATGTGTGCGTGTGGGTTTATGTGTGTGTTTATGTGTGGGTTTATGTGTGCGTGTGGGTTTATGTGTGTGTTTATGTGTGCGTGTGGGTTTATGTGTGGGTTTATGTGTGTGTTTATGTGTGTGTGTGTGGGTTTATGTGTGCGTGTGGGTTTATGTGTGTGTTGTGTGTTTATGTGTGCGTGTGTGTTTATGTGTGCGTGTGGGTTTATGTGTGTGTGTTTATGTGGGCGTGTGGGTTTATGTGTGTGTTTATGTGTGCGTGTGGGTTTATGTGTGTGTTAATGTGTGTGTTTATGTGTGCGTGTGGGTTTATGTGTGGGTTTATGTGTGTGTTTATGTGTGCGTGTGTGTTTATGTGTGCGTGTGGGTTTATGTGTGTGTTTATGTGTGCGTGTGGGTTTATGTGTGCGTGTGGGTTTATGTGTGGGTTTATGTGTGCGTGTGGGTTTATGTGTGTGTTTATGTGGTTTATGTGTGTGTGGGTTTATGTGTGGTGTTTATGTGTGTTTATGTGTGGTTTATGTGTGCGTGTGGGTTTATGTGTGCGTGTGGGTTTATGTGTGGGTTTATGTGTGCGTGTGGGTTTATGTGTGGGTTTATGTTTATGTGTGCGTGTGGGTTTATGTGTGGTTTTGTGTGTGTGTTTATGTGTGCGTGTGGGTTTATGTGTGGGTTTTGTGTGTGTTTATGTGTGCGTGTGGGTTTATGTGTGTTTATGTGTATGTGTGGGTTTATGTGTGTGTTTATGTGTGCGTGTGGGTTTATGTGTGGGTTTATGTGTGGGTTTATGTGTGTGTTTATGTGTGCGTGTGGGTTTATGTGGGTTTATGTGTGCGTGTGTTTATGTGTGCGTGTGGGTTTATGTGTGGTGTTTATGTGTGCGTGTGGGTTTATGTGTGCGTGTGGGTTTATGTGTGCGTGTGGGTTTATGTGTGTGTTTATGTGTGCGTGTGGGTTTATGTGTGCGTGTGGGTTTATGTGTGTGTTTATGTGTGCGTGTGGGTTTATGTGTGTGTTTATGTGTGCGTGTGGGTTTATGTGTGGGTTTATGTGTGTGTTTATGTGTGCGTGTGGGTTTATGTGTGTGTTTATGTGTGCGTGTGGGTTTATGTGTGGGTTTATGTGTGCGTGTAACCGTATCATTTAAAAACACATATGTTTTATTTAACCTTTATTTAACTAGTAGGCAAGTCATTTAAGAACTAATTCTTATTTACAATGACGGCCTACACTGGGCAAACCCAGACGACGCTGGGCCAATTGTGCGCCTCCCTATGGGACTCCCAATCACGGCCTCTAGCACTGAGATGCAGTGCCTTAGACTGCTGCGCAACTCGGGAGCCCATCATAACCCAGACACCACTGTTGCATGATCCTTGGTTCAAATCATAATAATAATGGGTGGTGGCCAGGCCAGGCTGCAGTGGGAGTGGTAACCCGAGGTCAGAGCTTCATTAAATCATAGGGTGGGTAGAGGGATGGACGCTCTCTGGTATGGGACAGGGGGGTTAGCTAAATCACCGGTGATGATGGAGACATCGAGGAGGCATTGGAAAACAGATGACAACATTGAGTGTTGAATGTTCATTTTTGTGAGTTCATCCTGATGTCAATTGTTTTTCTAGCTTTACAGAGCACATACCAGCACATCATTTATTTTTTATTATTTTTACATTTTACATTTTAGTCATTTAGCAGACACTCTTATCCAGAGCAACTTACATGAGCAATTAGGGTTAAATACCTTTTCACCTAGTCAGCTCAGAGTTTTGAATCAGCAACCTTTCGGTTACTGGACCAACCTTTTAACTGCTTGGCTACCTACATTAGCTGAGATTGTTTTCAGGAACTGCAATATTGTGTTTATATATCAGACAGAGTATTGCTCTTCATGGAACCACTGCTGTAGGGCCTGGGTGGGTACATTGTTTCATCATCATTCTCATGCCTTCTCTTATGAAGCTGAAATATAGAGAGCTTTCATCGTGTAAATAACATTTCAAGTCATCCTCCCTCAAACAAGGGGGAAATATATTTTCCACCTCCCAAATTTCTAACACCAATATGCATGTTGCTTCTGGTTACCTCATGTACAGGTGTGTATAGTGTTTCTCTCCAATCATCCTGCCTCCTGAGTGGCGCAGCGGTCTAAGGCACTGCATTGCGGCTGTATAACAATCGGCCTTGATCGCGAGAGCCCATAGAGAAAGCTTTCTTCGTTAAGGTAACGAGGCCTAGAACATTCCAATCCACAAATACCGAACATCCCCATCAGTCAGTAAAAGCCTATGGGTGCTAATGGAGCCCAAGGATGTACAATGAATACATATGGACAAAATGCTATCAGAAGTTTGCCCAAGAGCCAATCATTGATCAAGAGCGCTGGAGGGGAGTTGTTTGATTGGATGAACAGGACTGTGGGAGAGGCACAGCAGCCAACCTCTCACATACTTAATGTCATGATTGGGTATGTGACATTATTTCCAGTCCAACATTGCTATTATAAAAATCATAGCAGTACAGCATTAGCCTGCCTTGTACTGTACATTAAGAGGGCCTGTGTGCTAGTATCCTGTCTAGTGATAACATAACCTCCTATCCCATACCTTACAGTATATATCAACCCATTTAGCATAGCTGGCTAATGAAAGCAGCAGTAATGGCCTTGCACAGTTTAATTTCTCCCATGCTAATGATGCTAATGATTCAAAGTTATAGAGGGACAGCTCCCATGTGTGTGTGTGTGTGTGTGTGTGTGTGTGTGTGTGTGTGTGTGTGTGTGTGTGTGTGTGTGTGTGTGTGTGTGTGTGTGTGTGTGTGTGTGTGTGCGTGTGCGTGTGTGTGTTCGTGTGAGTGAATGGCTCAACGGCGATCAAGCGCCTCCCTGGTGAGCCAATTTAGCTTTCTTTTATAACTTATACCTCTCTGCTAGGCTATGTGCCCATAAGACTGTAACAGAGTGGGTCCTGGGTATCTGGTTCTGCTGTCTGTGATTCGCTAGGTGCTAACCACCCACTAATTATCAAAATCAAGAAAAGAGCTATTAAATTCTACAACCACCTAAAAGGAAGCGATTCCCAAACCTTCCATAACAAAGCCATCACCTACAGAGAGATGAACCTGGAGAAGAGTCCCCTAAGCAAGCTGGTCCTGGGGTTCTGTTCACAAACACAAACACACCCCACAGAGCCCCAGGACAGCAGCACCATTAGACCCAATCAAATCATGAGAAAACAAAAAGATAATTACTTGACATATTGGAAAGAATATAAGAAAAAAACAGAGCAAACTAGAATGTTATTTGGCCCTAAACAGAGAGTACACAGTGGCAGAATACCTGACCACTGTGACTGACCCAAACTTAAGGAAAGCTTTGACTATGTACAGACTCAGTGAGCATAGCCTTGCTATTGAGAAAGGCCGCCGTAGGCAGACATAGCTCTCAAGAGAAGACAGGCTATGTGCACACTGGCCACAAAATGAGGTGGAAATTGAGCTGCACTTCCTAACCTCCTGTCCAATGTATGACCATATTAGAGACACATATTTCCCTCAGATTACACAGATCCACAAAGAATTTGAAAACAAACCCAATTTTGATAAACTCCCATATCTATTGGGTGAAATTCCACAGTGTGTCATCACAGCAGCAAGATTTGTGACCTGTTGCCACAAGAAAAGGGCAACCAGTGAAGAACAAACACCATTGTAAATACAACCCATATGTATGCTAATTTATTTTCCCTTGTGTACCCTTAACCATTTGTACATCATTGCAACACTGTATATATATATATGTAATATGACATTTGTAATGTCTTTATTGTTTTGAAACTTCTGTATGTGTAATGTTTACTGTTAATTTTTATTGTTTATTTCACTTTTGTATATTATCTACCTCACTTGCTTTGGCAATGTTAACACATGTTTCCCATGCCAATAAAGCCCGTTGAATTGAATTGAATTGTAGGGGAGAAAGAGGATATAGTAAGTAAGGAGAAAGAGACTATTAGGAGAGGGAAGAGAGAGGGGGAAGACAGAAAGTCAGTAATGGAGAGAGAGAGCAAGACAGAGTGGATAAATAGAAAATGTGAAAGAATAAAGAGTTGAGAGGGAAAGAGTGGGTCAGTAATGGAGAGAGAGCGGGAGTGAGAGAGAGAGAGAGAGAGGAGAGAGAGAGAGAGATTGGGAGATGTGGTCAGTTAAAAGGTTAGATAAAGGACAGCCCCCATGTCCCTAAAACAGATGGCTACAGTCTGTTAAAAACATTCATCAGGCTTGTGTTAAAACAACAGGGCATATACTGAAAATATAGACTGCATTTACAAACAAGGAATTAGCATACGTTCTACAGAACACTGTCTCCCTAAGCACACTACAGCATGTGGGCAAAGTCAAACAGATTTGGAGAAGCACTTATGAAAATATTAATTTGCCGGTTTTAAAAGCCTTAGAGCTATTTCACTCACCCTCTTGACACTGATAGCTATGGTAGTGATGCTTTACAGTCTGAAATACACTCCTGACTAGAACTAGACATCGGTTGTTATAGACTGCTAGAGGAAGCAGCCAGACAGACAGTTGTGAGCAGGAACAGGTTATCACTCACCTGTTTGGCACTGATAGCTATGGTTAGTGGTCGACTAAAACGTTCCTGACTAAATCCAGATACCAGTTGCATTGAGGAAGCTGACAGACAGTTGTGATCAGGAACAGGTCATGGGGATGTTTTGATTGGATGAAGGACCTGTTTCCTCTTTACTGTCTGTTAGAGATCAGAGCTCAACCACTTCCTCTTGGTCCTCAGCTTACAGATATAGGCTCTCAATTTGACCTATATTGTCACAGCAAAAGAATCCTGCAGGAACATGATTTTAACATTTAGTCCATAATGTTGCTTGATCGGTGGTTAGGCTAGTAACTGGACTAAAGTAGGAGACATGAAAATTGCTATACTGTTAATATAACTGTGTGTTAGTGTGAGTTTTCAGTGAATTTAAGTAAATCAGGAATCTGCGGTGCAGGAAAATTCTCAGCAACAGAAGAGTGATCAAATTAAGATCCTACATCTGTACACTCTCCTGTTCATTCTGACTGACAGCTGTTACACTTGCTGGATGCCATAGGAGTTTACTGCCATGTATACAGTCTTGTCTCAAGGCAAATGTTTGACATGAGAGCTTTCTGTTTTTATTCATGACCAGGGTGTTCAGGACTGCCACTCTGCTCTGTCATATGGCCTGTCGTTTACTGAATACTTCACTATTACATGTTTTACTAAATAAGTTTTACTAAATAACGTGCAAAAAGTAATGCGCCTTCATTAAACTCTCTCTTCAATCCATATGGCTCTCATGTTTTCTAAGAACAGGAAAACCCATATCTAGGTCTTTAGCTACACATTAAGAGGATCATTTTCAGTGACAAGCACACAATCATTATCGGATTACGATTGGCTGCATGGGAATTATGTGTTTCATAAATGTAGATTAGTGAATTAAACGGGGCTGTCCTGGCTCTTGTACGCTGTAAGCTGTGGTGTTCAAACAACTGGCTCTTCAGGGAACAGGAACAACAAAACAATGATGGTGTATGACTTTTGGTACCAGGCTGTGTGTGTGTGTGTGTGTGTTGTGTATGTGTATGTGTATGTGTGTGTGTGTGTGTGTGTGTGTGTGTGTGTATGTGTGTATGTGTGTGTGTGTGTGTGTGTGCCAAATTGGACATCTGAGGAAGGCTAATTGGCATTAATTCTGCTTCGTTACCACCCCTTTCAGCCATAAACAGGTGTTTCGACAGGCAGGACCACAGGCGTAAATAGGGAAGAGTAGGGTGAGTTTAGCTTTTTAATTCAGCATCACTCTGTCAAGGGAAATATAGTAACAAAGATATCTACATATATTTCAGGGTGTGTAACATGTGTAACATTACAGTTTGGAAAACATACTATGTCCCAAAAAAGTGACCTCTTGGCACAACTTTCTCCGGGTATGGGGTAAGTTGTGCCGCGGGGCAGGGTGGGTTAAGCCGCCCCAAAAATGTCTGTACTGAATAAAATATTACCAGTACCTTTTTAAAACCATGTCTACATTTTTCCCCAAACACAATTCAACACAATCACAATTGCTTGTTTGTCTTTTAATAATTTAAAGCATCTTTTAACACAGGCTTAACACCTAACACACCTAGGTGTACCTTTAATTTTACACTTTAAATCAAATAAATTTTTATTTGTCACATACACATTGGTAGCAGATGTTAATGCGAGGGTAGTGAAATGCTTGTGCTTCTAGTTCCGACAATGCAGTAATAACCAACGAGTAATCTAACCTAACAATTCCACAACTACTACCTTACATACACAAGTGTAAGGGGATAAAGAATATGTACATAAAGATATATGAATGAGTGATGGTACAGAACGGCATAGGCAAGATGCAGTAGATGGTATCGAGTACAGTATATACATATGAGATGAGTAATGTAGAGTATGTAAACAAAGGGGCATAGTTTAAAGTGGCTATGTGATACATGTATTACATAAAGATGCCGTAGATGATATAGAGTACAGTATATACATATACATATGAGATGAGTAATGTAGGGTATGTAAACATTATATTATATTAAGTGGCATTGTTTAAAGTGGCTAGTGATACATTTTTACAAACATTTCCATTAATTTCCATTATTAAAGTGGCTGGAGTTGAGTCAGTATGTTGGCAGCAGCCACTCAATGTTAGTGATGGCTGTTTAACAGTCTGATGGCCTTGAGATAGAAGCTGTTTTTCAGTCTCTCGGTCCCAGCTTTGATGCACCTGTACTGACCTCGCCTTCTGGATGATAGCGGGGTGAACAGGCAGTGGCTCAAATCAAATCAAATCAAATCAAATTTATTTATATAGCCCTTCGTACATCAGCTGATATCTCAAAGTGCTGTACAGAAACCCAGCCTAAAACCCCAAACAGCAAGCAATGCAGGTGTTTACATATCGGGTCGGGTGGTTGTTGGGTGGTTGTTGTCCTTGATGATCTTTATGGCCTTCCTGTGACATCGGTGGTGTAGGTGTCCTGGAGGGAAGGTAGTTTGCCCCCGGTGATGCGATGTGCAGACCTCACTACCCTCTGGAGAGCCTTACGTTTGTGGGTGGAGCAGTTGCCTTACCAGGCGGTGATACAGCCCGACAGGACGCTCTCGATTGTGCATCTGTAGTTTGTGAGTGCTTGGAGGGTACTATGGTGTTAAATGCTGAGCTGTAGTCAATGAACAGCATTCTCACATAGGTATTCCTCTTGTCCAGATGGGTTAGGGCAGTGTGCAGTGTGGTTGCGATTGCATCGTCTGTGGACCTATTGGGGCGGTAAGCAAATTGGAGTGGGTCTAGGGTGTCAGGTAGAGTGGATGTGATATGGTCCTTGACTAGTCTCTCAAAGCACTTCATGATGACGTTAGTGAGTGCTACGGGGCGGTAGTCATTAAGCTCAGTTACCTTAGCTTTCAAGGCCCTCTTGAAGCATGTGGGAACAGCAGACTGGGATAAGGCTTGATTGAATATGACCGTAAACACACCAGCCAGCTGGTCTGCGCATGCTCTGAGGGCGCGGCTGGGGATGCCATCTGGGCCTGCAGCCTTGCGAGGGTTGACGCGTTTAAATGTTTTACTCACGTCGGCTGCAGTGAAGGAGAGTCCGCAGGTTTTGGTAGCGGGCCGTGTCAGTGGCACTGTATTGTCCTCAAAGCGAGCAAAAAAGTTATTTAGTCTGTCTGGGAGCAAGACATCCTGGTCCGCGACGGGGCTGGTTTTCTTTTTGTAATCCGTGATTGACTGTAGACCCTGCCACATACCTCGTGTCTGAGCCGTTAAATTTGACTCTACTTTGTCTCTATACTGACGCTTAGCTTGTTTGCGGAGGGAATAGCTACACTGTTTGTATTCGGTCATGTTTCCGGTCACCTTGCTCTGGTTAAAAGCAGTGGTTCGCGCTTTCAGTTTCGCGCGAATGCTGCCATCAATCCACGGTTCCTGGTTTGTGAATCGTTGCTGTAGGTATATCATCGTCAATGCACTTTCTAATGAACTCGCTCACCGAATCAGCGTATTCGTCAGTGTTGTTGTTGGACGCAATGCAGAACATATCCCAATCCACGTGATCGAAGCAGTCTTGAAGCATGGAATTAGATTGGTCGGACCAGCGTTGAACAGACCTGAGCGCGGGATTTATTTTTTATTTATCCGTTATTTTACCAGGTAAGTTGACTGAGAAAACGTTCTCATTTGCAGCAATGACCTGGGGAATAGTTACAGGGGAGAGGAGGGGGATGAATGAGCCAATTGTAAACTGGGGATTATTAGGTGACCGTGATGGTTTGAGGGCCAGATTGGGAATTTAGCCAGGACACCGGGGTTAACACCCCTACTCTTACAATAAGTGCCATAAAATCTTTAAATGACCTCAGAGAGTCAGGACACCCGTTTAACGTCCCATCCGAAAGACAGTCTCTGTCTGTAGGCTGGAAGCAACAAAATGGTGTTGTGGTCAGCTTTTCCGAAAGGAGGGCGGGGGAGGGCCTTTTATGCGTCGCGGAAGTTAGAATAACAATGATCCAGGGTTTTACCAGCCCTGGTTGCGCAATCGATATGCTGATAGAATTTAGGGAGTCTTGTTTTCAGATTAGCCTTGTTAAAATCCCCAGCTACAATGAATGAAGCCTCAGGATATGTGGTTTCCAGTTTACATAGAGTCAAATAAAGTTCGTCCAGGGCCATCGATGTGTCTGCTTGGGGGGGAATATATACGGCTGTGATTATAATCGAAGAGAATTCTCTTGGTAGATAATTTGATTGTGAGGAATTCTAAGTCAGGTGAACAGAAGGACTTGAGATCCTGTATGTTGTTATGATCACACCACGTCTCGGTAATCATAAGGCATACCCCCCCCGCCCCTCGTCTTACCAGAAAGATGCTTGTCTCTGTCGGCGTGATGCGTGAAGAAACCAGCTGGCTGCACCGACTCCGATAGAGTCTCTCGAGTGAGCCATGTTTCCGTGAAGCAAAGAACGTTACAGTCTCTGATGTCTCTCTGGAATGCTACCCTTGCTCGGATTTCATAAACCTTGTTGTCAAGAGACTGGACATTGGCGGGTAGTATGCTAGGGAGTGGTGCGCGATGTGCCCGTCTCCGGAGCCTGACCAGAAGACTGCTTCGTTTGCCCCTTTTACGGCATCGTTGTTTTGGGTCGCCGGCTGGGATCCGATCAATTGTCCTGGGTGGAAGGCAGAACACAGGGTCCGCTTCGGGAAAGTCATATTCCTGGTCGTAATGATGGTGCGTTGAGGTTGCTCTTATATTCAGTAGTTCCTCCCGACTGTATGTAATGAAACCTAAGATTACCTGGGGTACCAATGTAAGAAATAACACGTAAAAAAACGAAATACTGCATAGTTTCCTAGGAACGCGAAGCGAGGCGGCCATCTCTGTCGGCGCCGGAAACTCCCAAGTACTGTCTAACACAAGCCCTGTTGTTACCTCATATCCCAGTGATAATGCCTTGTATTACGCCTGGGAAGAAAACACTTCAATTTGCTGAACCATTGGCTCAACTTACCCCATGGCCATTGGCTCAACTTACCCCAAGGAAAACATTTTGACTACATTAGCCCACACAGCTACAAGGAGGCACATTCATGCTAGGTTTAGGACCTCATTTAGAAGCTTATAGAGACCCCAAATGATGTATAGAACTATCTTTAAATTATGTACTTTGGTTTAGATACAAGCATCATTTAACTTGATGAAAATCTGTTTGTTTTTTTGGGGGGTTGGGGGGCCCGTCAGCCTGTGAACATGGCCAGACTGCTATCTGAAGGCCAGCTACTGTCAGCCTGTGAACATGGCCAGACTACTATCTGAAGGCCAGCTACTGTCAGCCTGTGAACATGGCCAGACTGCTATCTGAAGGCCAGCTACTGTCAGCCTGTGAACATGGCCAGACTGCTATCTGAAGGCCAGATACTGTCAGCCTGTGAACATGGCCAGACTGCTATCTGAAGGCCAGATACTGTCAGCCTGTGAACATGGCCAGACTGCTATCTGAAGGCCAGATACTGTCAGCCTGTGAACATGGCCAGACTGCTATCTGAAGGCCAGCTACTGTCAGCCTGTGAACATGGCCAGACTGCTATCTGAAGGCCATGTACTGTCAGCCTGTGAACATGACCCAGACATCCCAATATCACCACAGTGTGCACTGATACCGGAGGCTGTTCAGGCGTGATTAGGAGCAGCTTGTCAGAAAAGGCCTGACAAGTTGATTCTGGAGGTGTAGCAGCCCACTTCCAGAATCAGCCCTCCCTCTGACCTCCCTCACAACAACAATATCTGGCTTCTTCAGCATACATGAAAACACATTCTCATCTACATCAAACCAGGCTCCTCTGACAAACTCTCCACACTCTTCACACACAAACAAATACTTTTTCAGTCCAGCTGTTAGCAGTTGATGTTATTCTTCAATAACACAAACTCCAAAGCAAATCAAGGGTAGAAAAATAGGTTAATTTGAGAAGGACAAATCAAGATGTTATGCTGGGAGGTAGATGTTGCGTCTCCTCTGTCCTCAGTTTTTCTCCACTGAACAAAGGAACAGGATGCCATTTATAACCCCCCAACCAAGCCTGGGGTTGACCAATCAGAAGTCCTTGCAGTAGAACTGGCCAATGGCCAAATAACAAGTATCCTGCTCCAGACTCAATGTACAGAACGTAGCACTGAGTTCAGGAGTGACATTCCACAGATTCTAAACAGATGTTGAACTGAAACCCAACTCCTATTTACAATTCCTTATTGACCATTAGTACTCTCGTTTTTAGTCCTCTCATCCTCTGCGTTGTGTATTTATGTTCAAAATATTCTTATACGGCCAAGTCTGTAATCACCTTTCATCCAAAAATCTTTCATCAATATCAAATTCAAATGAGTCCCTTGTACCCAGAAACAGGGTCACATACAGAGAAGAGCAGGGTCTCTATTATCATCTAATATTACACATTTATCAGATGAAAACATCTGGAACATTATGTCCCTAGTGTGGTCTGGAAGAAATAATATCCTGGCCTTAATTCATTTAATGAGGGGATCATAATAATATCAGACACAAAGGCTCTGTTGTGGCCTTGTTCCGTGTAGTCTGGCGTCATGACTGACTGACCAGCCGTGCCCTGGCAGTGCCCTGTACCCTGCAACTAATGCGCTTACTGACTTTCACAAGACATCCACACCTGTGTCAAAAGTGTTACACACATGGTCACTGTTTCTCAATGGGAACCCCATTCAAATGGAATAATGCTAAGCCTTTGCTCTCTTTTCTAAGACTGCCCCATCCTGATGATATTAAGACTGTTTCAGACAGTTAGGCTGCTTCGGAAACAGGAAATACAAACCTCAATCCAGTCAGAGTAGTGGTACAATTTCACAGGATGTTTTGTCATCGTTGTTAGTCATGCTTACCTCACAGTGGAACTATCCACACACAACCACACAACCTATAATAATAATCATGACAACATTTGTTTCTGAGAGGAGCTAAAGATATATCAGCAATTTCCAGTAGCGCAGAGAAAAATAATAGAATCATGTTGAGTTGGTACACTACAACTCAATCAAATCAAGTATAGTCTAAAGCATTTTGAACAGTGAATGCTAAGGCAACCAAAGCATAAAGGCAGTGGGGTATAAATACACCACTGATGGTGGCTATGGACAGAGCTTAGCAGTAGAAACACATCCATGCATAACATTGAATAACATCAATATTTCTGTAAGAGTAGGACTGATTGGATCCTCTCCTGATCTGGTACGAATCCAGAGGGTGCCTTGCTTCAGCTATGTTATTGGACAAACATGTATTGTACACACACACACACACACACACATACACGCACACAGGGAGAGAGTAAGTGAGGGTGAGAGAGAGAGGCAGAGAGAGAACGAGAAGAAGAGAGAGGAAGGGAGAGAGAGAAAGAGAGAGAGAGAGAGAGAACCTCTAAAATCTGCAAACAAAGAACCTGGTTCAAGGGCTTTAGCTTAATACACAAAGATAAATTATTTTAGTTTGAAGAGCTTATTACTTCCTTATACATGTGATTATAATACATGAATACTATAAATCCATGCTATCTGTGGAGCTGAATGTATCATTAAGAAAGTATATGCCTGGAGGACACAGCCTAATAAATATGGCTGCTTGTTAATATGTAAAACGCTTAACTGAATAACAATCACTAGCTACGATTCATTGACCTTTGGGATAAAAATCTGAAAGTACAGCTCGTTACCATAGTATTTTTCAGTATATACAAATACCAGCTAGATTTGGAATGCAGCATATAGTAAATAATCACCATAAAACTATAAAGACAGTGGTTGAGTCTCAGGACCCCTAGAAGGCTGTCTATTGGGAATGATCATGACAGACTGGTAGAGATTATGGATCAGAGATAATTAGATGTAATTCTGTCCACAGTGTACTGTGAGTCCACACCACCCATGGCTACAGTACAGCTGATGTAGAGGTTAGGCCAAAGAGGGCAAACTAAAGGAACTAAGGAGCCACTGTTTTCAGAGCTGGCTCTCATGTTTTCTATACAAACATAGTGACTGTAATCCCAATCTACCTAATCTATGAAGGGATCTGATAGAATACGTCATCTGACTGTCATCATCAATGGTCATTAACTGTCATTATCATGGAGCATCAACAGTAACTCCAACAGAAAAATATCCTACTAGAATAGAAGCCACTGAGCTGTCCACAAAGGAACACGGGTACAATACAATAATTCATCATGCTTTTATATTTATTGGTTTGCAGCAGCAGCCTTCAAAACATGTTCAATAACACAGAGTGGTATGAAATTGGACAGCAATCATTTTCACCATAGAAATCCTCTGTCCTGTAGCTAGTGGAAAATCGGAATTAGAGGCGGGGGGGCGTATGAAAGGCCTAACATACGCAGATTGATCACAACAAATTATAGCAACAGCACAAAGAAATGCATTTAAATGTTTCAATGTTTCAGGAAAAAAACTGGTTTAATTTATATCTATAACATAATTTTATGCTATGAATGAATCCAACTTCCAGATCCATACATGACTCATCTACTTTAAACCACACAAATGTTCTGTCACATAAAGTTGAAGTGGGAAGTTTACATACACCTTAGCCAAATACATTTAAACTCAGTTCTTCACAATCCCTGAGATTTAATCCTAGTAAAAATGCCCTGTTTTAGGTCAGTTAGGATCACCACTTTACAACTTTAAGAATGTGAAATGTCAGAATAATAGTATAATAATAACTGACATTTCACAACTTTAAGAATGTAATAGTATAAAATAGTGGGTCAGAAGTTTACATACACTCAATTAGTATTTGGTAGCATTGCCTTTAAATTGTTTAACTTGGGTCAAACATTTCGGGTAGCCTTCCACAAGCTTCCCACAATAAGTTGGGTGAAGTTTTGCACATGCCTCCTGACATAGCTGGTGTAACTGAGTCAGGTTTGTAGGACTCCTTGCCCGCACACACTTTTTCAGTTCTGCCCACAAATTTTCTATAGGATTGAGGTCAGGGCTTTGTGATGGCCAATCCAATACCTTAACTTTGTTGTCCTGGAGCCATTTTGCCACAACTTTGGAAGTATGCTTGAGGTCATTGTCCATTTGGAAGACCAATTTGCGACCAAGCTTTAACTTGACTCATATCTTGATGCCATCTATTTGGTGAAGCGCACCAGTCCCTCCTGCAGAAAAGCACCCCCACAACATGATGCTGCCACCCCTGTGCTTCACGGGTTGGGTTGTTGTTCTTCGGGTTGCAAGCCTCCCCCTTTTTCCTCCAGATATAACGATGGTCATTATGGCCAAACAGTTCTATTTATGTTTCATGTCCAGAGGACATTTCTCCAAAAAGAATGATCTTTGTCCCCTTGTGCAGTTGCAAACCGTAGTCTGGCTTTTTTTATGGCGGTTTTGGAGCAGTGGCTTCTTCCTTGCTGAGCGGCCTTTCAGGTTATGTCGATATAGGACTCGTTTTGCTGTGGATATATATACTTTCATACCTGTTTCCTCCAGAAACTTCACAGGGTTCTTTGCTGTTGTTCTGGGATTGATTTGCACTTTTCACACCAAAGTATGTTCATCTCTAGGAGACAGAATACGTCTCCTTCCTGAGAAGTATGACGGCTGTGTGGTCCCATGGTGTTTATACTTGTGTATTATTGTTTGTACAGATGAACGTGGTACCTTCAGGCGTTTGGAAATTGCTCCCAACAATGAACCAGACTTGTGGAGGTCTACAATTTTTTTTCTTTTTTTAATCATGTCAAGCAAAGAGGCACTGAGTTTGAAGGTAGGCCTTGAAATACATATCCTAACCAAAACGTAAAGTTTGTTAACAAGAAATTTGTGGAGATATCCTAACCAACGTAAAGTTTGTTAACAAGAAATTTGTGGAGAGGTTGAAAAACAAATTTTAATGACTCAATCCTAAGTGTATGTAAACGTCTGACTTCAACTGTAGGTGCTGGAGAAAACCTTCCTGGACGGATGGATGACGGCACATTTATATAACCCAGTGTGTTTACCGATGGTTTAGACCTAAAAATCCTCTCTGGCTGATACCTGCCAAACCGCCAATCTGTTTACATAAGGCATACACACCATGAGAGACACACACACACACACAAACACACACACTCTCTTTCATATACACACACACACACACGTGAGTGACACACAGACAGGAAATGACAGTGCCTGAACTAAAGTTATTGTGCACTGAAGGTGATGATCCCTGATAACATTTTATTGGTCACATACACATGGTAAGTAGATGTGTAGCAAAATGTGTAGCGAAATGACCCAGATTCCACAGCAAAACCTAATAAACACAATCTAGTAAAGGAATGGGTTAAGAATATATAAATATAAAATATATGGATGAGCAGTGACAGAGCGGCTAAGATTCAATAGATAGTGTAGTATAGAGTATATAGATATGAGATAAGTAATGTGAGATATGTACACATTCTTAAAGTGCCATTATTAAAGTGAATAGTGTTCCGTTTATTAAAGTGGTCAATGATTTCAAGTCTGTAGGTAGGCAGCCGCCTCTCTGTGGCAACAATCTGATGGCCTTGAGATAGAAGCTGTTTTTCAATCTCTCTGTCCCAGCTTTGATGTATCTGTACTGACCTCACCTTCTGGATGGAAGCGGGGTGAAGAGGAAGTGGCTCGGGTGGTTATTGTCCTTGATTATCTTTTTTTGCCTTCTTTTTTGCCCCTGGAGGGCAGGTAGTTTGCCCCTGGTGATGATTTGTGCAGACCGCACCAGGATCTGCGGAGTGGACATGTTGTTTCCTACCTTCACCACCTGGGGGAGGCCCGTCAGGAAGTCCAGGAACCAGTTGCACAGGGCGGGGTCAAGACCCAGGGACTTAATGAGGGCTTAATGATGAGTTTGGAGGGTACTATGGTGTTGAATGCTGAGCTGTAGTCAATGAACAGCATCCTTACATACATCTTGTCCAGATGAGCTAGGGCATTGTGCAGTGTGATGGCGATCGCATCGTCTGTGGACAAATTGGGGTGGTAAGCAAATTGAAGTGGGTCTAGGGTGACAGGTATGGTGGACGTGATATGATCCTTGACTAGTCTCTCAAAGCATGTCATGATGACAGAAATGAGTGCTACGGGGCGATTGTCATTTAGTTCAGTTACCTTGCATTTTCTTGGGAACAGGAACAAAGGTGACCACCTGGAAGCATGTGGGGACAGCAGACTGGGAATGGGATTGATTGAACATGTCCGTAAACACACCAGCCAGCTGGTCTGCGCATGCTCTGTGGATGCGGCTATGGATGCCGTCTAGGCCGGCAGCGTTGCGAGGGTTAACACATTTAAATGTTTTACTCACATCGGCCACAGAGAAGGAGGGCCCATAGTCTTTGGTAGCGGTTCGCGTCTTGGGCATTGTATTGTCCTCAAAGAAGTTGTTTAATTGGTCTGGAAGCAAGACGTTGAATTGATACTCCACTTTGTCTTTATACTGACACTTTGCTTGTTTAATTGCGTTACGGAGGGAATAACTACACTGTTTGTTTTTTGGCCATATTCCCAGTTGCCTTGCCAAGATTAAATGCGGTGGTAAGTGCTTTCAGTTTTACGCGAATGCTGCCATCAATCCACGGTTTCTGGTTAGGGAAGGTTTTAATCATCACAGTGGGTACATCACAGTGGGTATAAACTCGCTCACCGAGTCAGCGTATACGTCAATGTTGTTATCTGAGGATACACGGAACATATCCCAGTCCACGTGATCGAAGCAATCTTGAAGCGTGGAATCCGATTGGTCGGATCAGCGTTGGATAGACCTAAGCACGGGCGTTTCCTGTTTTTGCTTCTGCCTACATGAGGGAAGCAACAAGATGTAGTCATGGCCAGATTTGCCAAAATTATGGCGGGGAAGGGCCTTGCATGCATCGTGGAAGCTAGAGTAGCAATGGCTGAGCGTGTTACTCGCTTGTGTACTGCAATCGATATGCTGATAGAATTTAGGCAGCCTTGTTCTCAAATTAGCTTTGTTAAAATCCCCAGCTACAATAAATGCAGCCTCAGGATATATGGTTTCCAGTTTGCATAAAATCCAGTGAAGTTCCTTGATGGCCGCCTTGGTATCCGCTTGCGGGAGGATATACATGGCTGTGACAATAACGGAGGAGAGCTCTCTTGGGAGATAATATGGTTGGCACTTGATTGTGTGGAATTCTATGTCAGGTGAATAAAAGGACTTGAGTTCCTGTATGTTGTTACAATTACACCATGAGTCGTTAATCATGGAACATACACCCCAGCCCTTCTTCTTACCGGAGAGATGTTTATTCCTGTTGGCACGATGCACTGAAAATCCCGTTGGCTGTACTGACTCCGACAACATGTCCCAAGCTAGCCATGTTTACGTGAAACCGAGTATGTTAAAATCCCGGATATCACTTTGGAAAGCAACTCTTGCCCTAATTTCGTCAACTTTCTTAACAAGGGACTGGACATTAGCGAGTAATATACTTGGAAGGTTTTCTGGGCTAACAACGTAAGAAATAATACATAAAAAACTAAATACTGCACAGTTTTCTAAGGTCTAGAAGAGAAGATGCCATCTCTATCGATGCCATTTTTACTAGGATGGGACGTATTTCCTGTTGGAATAGGAAGTGAGGTCGAAGGTGGGATGAAATATCCCTATGACATTATATTTGTAATGTGATGCTACTGGCTGCAGAGAAGTCAGGCGCAGGAGAGCGGAAACTGATTAACAACGGTTGTGTTTAATAACCATAAACCATCGTAAACAGAACGATAATAATAAATGGGTCAAACAAAACCCGGTAAATACCAGCATATTGTACACAAGCACTACAACAAACAATTACGGACAAGGATATGGGTGGGAACAGGGGGTTAAATACACAACATGTAATTGATGGAATAGGAACCTGGTGTGATGGGATTCAAGGCAAAACCAATGGAAAATGAAAAGTGGATCGGCGATGGCTAGAAGATCGGTGACATCGACCACCGAATGCCGCCCGGACAAGGAGAGGGACCAACCGGCGGAAGTCGTGACAGTATCCAGCCCCCCCCCGTCGACACCGGCCTCGTGGACGACCCGGAGGGCGAGGCACAAGGCGATCTGGTCGATGACGGTGGAACTCCTGCAGCATTGAAGGGTCCAACACGTCCTCGACCGGAACCCAGCACTTCTCCTCCGGACCGTACCCCTCCCACTCCACGAGATACTGAAGTCCCCTTGCCCGACGCCTCGAATCCAGTATGGAGCGAACGGAGTAAGGCGGGGCCCCCCCGATGAACCTCCCGCACCTCGGACTCCTGGAGCGGGCCAGCCACCACCGGCCTGAGGAGAGATACATGGAACGAGGGGTTAATACGGTAATCGGGTGGAAGCTGTAACCTATAATAAACCTTGTTCACTCTCCTCAGGACTTTAAATGGCCCCACAAACCGCGGACCCAGCTTCCGGCAGGGCAGGCAGAGGGGCAGGTTTCGGGTCGAGAGCCAGACCCGGTGGAACTCCTGGTTTCGGGTCGTGACCCCGGTGCAAACATGGGGGTCTCACTGCGGTAGCGATCTGCATTCCTCTTTTGGCACGTCACGGCCTGCTGAAGGTGGACACGGACGGCTTCCCATGTCTCCTCCGCGCGCCTGAACCAGTCGTCCACCGCATGAACCTCGGTCTGACTCTGATGCCAAGGTGCCAGAACCGGCTGTTACCCACAGTACGCACTGGAAGGGAAAGAGGTTAGTGGAGGAGTGGAAGAGCGAGTTCTGTGCCATCTTGGCACAGGGTACGAATGCCGTCCACTCCCCCGGCCGGTCCTGGCAATAGGACTGCAGAAACCTACCCACATCCTGGTTCACTCTCTCCACCTGCCCATTACTCTCAGGGTGAAACTCCAAAGTAAGGCTGATCGAGATCCCCAGATGTTTCATGAACGCCATCCAGACCCTAGATGTGAACTGGAGACCCCAATCAGACCCTATATCCTCAGGCACCCCGTAGTGCCGGAAGACATGTGTAAACAAGGCCTCCGCCGTCTGTAGGGCAGTAGGGAGACCGGGCAAAGGGAGGAGATGACAGGACTTACAGAAATGATCCACAACGACCAGGATCGTGGTGTTACCCTGTGAGAGTGGAAGATCAGTCAGAAAATCCACCGACAGGTGCGACCAAGGCCGCTGTGGAACGGGTAAGGGGTGTAGCTTACCTCTGGGCAGGTGCCTAGGAGCCTTACACTGGGCGCACACCAAGCAGGAGGAAACATAAACCCTCACGTCCTTAGCCAAGGTAGGCCCCCAGTACCTACCACTCAAACAGCTCACTGTCCGACCTATTGCAGGATGACCAGAGGAGGTTGATGTGTTGGCCAAACGGGACACTGGACGGGAGCGGGCTCTGCACGTAACGCCTGCTCAATGTCCGTGTCCAGCTCCCACACTACCGGCAGGAGGCGGGGAGTATGGGAGTGTGATCCATGGGCCGCTCCTCTGTGTCATACAGCCGGGACAATGTGTCTGCCTTTACGTTCTGGGAGCCTGGTGTGTAGGAAAGGGTAAACACAAAACAGGTGAAAAACATTGGCCCACCTTGCCTGGCGAGGGTTCAGTCTCCTCGCTGCCCGGATGTACTCCAGATTGCGGTGGTCAGTCCAGATGAGAAAAGGGTGTCTAGCCCCCTCAAACCAATGTCCTCACGCCTTCAAGGCCTTGACAACAGCCAACAGCTCCGGGTCCCCCAAGTCATAGTTTCGCTCCGCCGGGCTGAGCTTCTTCGAGAAGAAAGCACAGGGGCGAGCTTCGAGCTTTACCCAGGCGCTGAGAGGCACCGCTCCTATCCCAGCCTCGGACGCGTCCAGCTTCACTATGAACGCCAAAGAGGGATCCAGATGGGCCAGCACTGGAGCCGAGGTAAACAGAGCCCTCAGGTGACTAAAAGCCCTGTCCGCCTCAGCCGACCACTGCAAACGCACCGGGCCCCCCTTCAGCAGTGAGGTAATGGGAGCCGCTACCTGACCAACCAAAACCTTGGATGAACCTCCGGGAGTAGTTGGCAAACCATAAGAACCACTGCACCAGCTTTACCGGGTGGGAGTCGGCCAATTACGCACAGCTGAAATGCGGTCACTCTCCTTCTCCACCCGAGGTGGAAATGCGATACCCTAGTAAGGAGACGGATCGAGGTACTCATAGTGCCCTGAGGTGGTACTGAAAGCCGTCTCCCTCTCGGATACGCACCAGGTTGTAAGCGCTCCTGAGATCTAGTTTGGTGAAGAAGTGCGCCCCGTGCATTGACTCAATCCCTGTGGCTATGAGTGGTAGCAGGTAACTATACCTCACAGTGATCTGGTTCAGACCCCGATAGTCAATACACGGGTGCAGACCTCCCTCCTGATTCTTCACAAAAAAGAAACTTGAGGAGGCGGGTGAAGTGGAGGACCGAATGTTCCCCTGACGCAGCGATTCGGAGACATATGTTTCCATAGCCTCCGTCTCCGCCTGTGAGAGGGGATACACGTGATTCCTGTGAAGTGCAGCATCTACCAGGAGATTTCTCGCACAATCGTCCCGTCGATGGGGTGGTAATTGAGTCGCCTTCTTTTTAGAGAACGTCTGCGGGTAGTTGACTGGTCCACCAGTTGGTCAAACGTCCTCGCGCAGACTGCACACAAAATTAGGTGGAAACTGAGCTGCAATTCTTAAACTCCTATTAGAGACACATATTTCCCTCAGATTAAACAG
The DNA here is from genome assembly GCF_018296145.1 of Oncorhynchus tshawytscha. Lineage (NCBI taxonomy): Eukaryota > Metazoa > Chordata > Actinopteri > Salmoniformes > Salmonidae > Oncorhynchus > Oncorhynchus tshawytscha. The sequence continues at coordinate 75,601,865 of NC_056433.1, forward strand.
ATCCACAAAGAATTTGAAAACAAACCCAATTTTGATAAACTCCCATATCTACTAGGTGAAATACCACAGTGTGTCATCATAGCAGCAAGATGTGTGACCTGTTGCCACAAGAAAACGGAAACCATTGAAGAACAAACACTGTAAATAAAACCCATATTTATGTTTATTTATTTTTCCTTTTGTAATTTAACTATTTAAACATTGTTACAACACTGTATATATATATATATATACAGTGCCTTGCGAAAGTATTCGGCCCCCTTGAACTTTGCGACCTTTTGCCACATTTCAGGCTTCAAACATAAAGATATAAAACTGTATTTTTTTGTGAAGAATCAACAACAAGTGGGACACAATCATGAAGTGGAACGACATTTATTGGATATTTCAAACTTTTTTAACAAATCAAAAACTGAAAAATTGGGCGTGCAAAATTATTCAGCCCCTTTACTTTTAGTGCAGCAAACTTTCTCCAGAAGTTCAGTGAGGATCTCTGAATGATCCAATGTTGACCTAAATGACTAATGATGATAAATACAATCCACCTGTGTGTAATCAAGTCTCCGTATAAATGCACCTGCACTGTGATAGTCTCAGAGGTCCGTTAAAAGCGCAGAGAGCATCATGAAGAACAAGGAACACACCAGGCAGGTCCGAGATACTGTTGTGAAGAAGTTTAAAGCCGGATTTGGATACAAAAGATTTCCCAAGCTTTAAACATCCCAAGGAGCACTGTGCAAGCGATAATATTGAAATGGAAGGAGTATCAGACCACTGCAAATCTACCAAGACCTGGCCATCCCTCTAAACTTTCAGCTCATACAAGGAGAAGACTGATCAGAGATGCAGCCAAGAGGCCCATGATCACTCTGGATGAACTGCAGAGATCTACAGCTGAGGTGGGAGACTCTGTCCATAGGACAACAATCAGTCGTATATTGCACAAATCTGGCCTTTATGGAAGAGTGGCAAGAAGAAAGCCATTTCTTAAAGATATCCATAAAAAGTGTCGTTTAAAGTTTGCCACAAGCCACCTGGGAGACACACCAAACATGTGGAAGAAGGTGCTCTGGTCAGATGAAACCAAAATTGAACTTTTTGGCAACAATCCAAAATGTTATGTTTGGCGTAAAAACACAGCTCATCACCCTGAACACATCATCCCCACTGTCAAACATGGTGGTGGCAGCATCATGGTTTGGGCCTGCTTTTCTTCAGCAGGGACAGGGAAGATGGTTAAAATTGATGGGAAGATGGATGGAGCCAAATACAGGACCATTCTGGAAGAAAACCTGATGGAGTCTGCAGAAGACCTGAGACTGGGACGGAGATTTGTCTTCCAACAAGACAATGATCCAAAACATAAAGCAAAATCTACAATGGAATGGTTCAAAAATAAACATATCCAGGTGTTAGAATGGCCAAGTCAAAGTCCAGACCTGAATCCAATCGAGAATCTGTGGAAAGAACTGAAAACTGCTGTTCACAACTGCTCTCCATCCAACCTCACTGAGCTCGAGCTGTTTTGCAAGGAGGAATGGGAAAACATTTCAGTCTCTCGATGTGCAAAACTGATAGAGACATACCCCAAGCGACTTACAGCTGTAATCGCAGCAAAAGGTGGCGCTACAAAGTATTAACTCAAGGGGGCTGAATAATTTTGCACGCCCAATTTTTCAGTTTTTGATTTGTTAAAAAAGGTTGAAATATCCAATAAATGTCGTTCCACTTCATGATTGTGTCCCACTTGTTGTTTATTCTTCACAAAAAAATACAGTTTTATATCTTTATGTTTGAAGCCTGAAATGTGGCAAAAGGTCGCAAAGTTCAAGGGGGCCGAATACTTTCGCTGTACATAATAAGGCACTGTATAATAAGGCACTGTACATAATATGACATTTGACATGTCTTTATTCTTTTGGGACTTCTGTGAGTATAATGTTTTCTGTACATTTTTATTGTTTATTTCACTTTTGTTTATTATCTACTTCACTGGCTTTGGCAATTTTAACTTATGTTTCCCATGCCAATAAAGCACAGGAATTTAAATTTAATTGAGAGAAAGAGAAAGAGAGAGAGAGACACACACACAGACAGACAAACAGAGAGAGAGCAAGACAGAGAAAGAGACAAACAAAAAGGGACAGACAAAAGGAGATAAAAAGGAGAGACGGTGACAGAGAGAGAGAGAGAGAGAGAGGGGGGGAGAGAGAGAGAGAGAGCGAGAGAGAGAGAGAGAGAGAGAGGGAGGGAGAGAGGGAGGGAGAGGCAGAGAATCAAGGACAGAGATAGAAGCAGAATGAGAGAATAAATCATGCTTGCAATCACTTGCTCTAGACCCCAGCTGCCTAGAAATGGGCAGAGTGGGAGTGAAGAAGGAAGACAAATATAAGTGATATTGTTCATTATGTTTTGTGAAATGAAAACACAATGAATTTTGTGTGGACCGCCCGGTCATCTGAATAGGTCAGAGTTGTTGTTGTTGTGCGGGTACCACACAGAGAGAATCTCCATTCTGTTTCCAGCCTTTCTCTAATGGTAAACACACCAAGTAGAGATTGCTGACAGTCTGACGGACAGCTACACCCACACACACACAGATACACACATGCACGCATGGATGGACGCGCACACACACGCGCGCAGGTATGTGACAATCAAGGTGAGGTTGTAGTCATCTTTACCTTGAGTTAGGGCTGTGATGGTCACTGTTAAATTTGTTTGAATAACAACAACAAAAACAAGTTGGGAGAGAGAGAGAGAGAGAGAGAGAGAGAGTGAGAGAGAGAGAGAGAGAGAGATGAGCAGATGAGCTCCCGCATTATCCAGCATGTATTTACAAAAAGATAGATTGTTGTAGGAGAAAAAAGCAGGAGCAGGAGAAGAACAGAGCACTAGAGGAGATGGTGAAAGTGCTCAAGGAGAGGGTGAGAACAATGACATGTGACAGAGAACAAAGGATTAGATAGCTGGCCACCGCCAGCAAAACAGCCCACTTCAGACCCTGACCATAGCCTCGACATCACAGCAGGACAGACAAATGAAGAACCACAAACCCAGGGGTTCCTACACCCTCTGAGCCATCCCCGTCAGCCACCCTGACAGCCCTCCTGACGACCCCCCCACACCCACTGAGAACAAACACAAGCCACAGATTGCACTCCGTATGGACTCAAAAGGGAAATATATACAAGAAAATAAACTTTTTCCCAAACACACAGTGTCTAAACTCTGGTGTCCAAACACCCAGCGCACCCCAGACCTTCTGTCTGAGGGCCAACTAGGTTCACATAGCCACATATTAATATACAACATGAGAACACAGCAGGAAAGGGTGGCCACAGCACTCAAGGGAGTGATTGAAAAAGCTTCTTCTACTTTCCCCAACACACAACCTGCTACCACGACAAGACTTCCACCCTGCTACCATAACAAATAAAATATAAAATAAAAAACAATTTTATTAGTATTTTATTTTATTAGTATTTTATTTTTATTAACATGCGCCGAATACAACGCCTTACCATGAAATGCTTACTTACGAGCCCCTACCCGACAGTGCAGTTTCAAAAAATACGGATAAGAATAACAGATAAAAGTAACAAGTAATTAAAGAGCAGCAGTAAATATATATAGGGGGGTGCCGGCACAGAGTCAATGTGCAGGTGCATCAGTTAGTTGAGGTAGTATGTACATGTAGGTAGAGTTAATTAAAGAGACTATGCATAGATAATAAATAGTGAGTAGCAGTAGTGTAACAACAAAGGGGGGGGGGACCATTGTAAATAGTCTGGGTGGCCATTTGATTAATTGTTCAGCACTCTTATTGCTTGGGGTTAGAAGCTGTTAAGGAGACTCTTGGTCTTACACTTGGTGCTTCGGTACCACTTGCCATGCGGTAGCTGAGAGATCAGTCTATGACTTAGGTGACTGGAGTCTTTGACAATTTTTTGGGCCTTCCTCTGACACCGCCTGGTATAGACGTCCTGGATGGCAGGAATCTTGGCCCCAGTGATGTAGTGGGCCGTTCGCACTACCCTCTGTAGTGCCTTGCGGTCGGAGGCCGAGCAGTTGCAATACCAGGCAGTGATGCAACCAGTCAGGAAGCTCTCGATGGTGCAGCTGTAGAACCTTTTGAGGATCTGAGGACCCATACCTTTTCAGTCTCCTGAGGGGGAATAGATTTAGTCTATTCACGATTGTCATGGTGTGCTTGGACCATGTTAGTTTGTTGGTGATGTGGACACCAAGGAACTTGAAGCTCTCAACCTGTTACACTGCAGCCCCGTCGATGAGAATGGGGGCGTGCTTGGTCCTCTTTTTCCTGTAGTCCACAATCATCACCTTTATCTTGATCACGTTGAGGGAGAAGTAAACGCAGGTATTCTCTGACCTCCTCCCAATAGGCTGTCTCATCGTTGTCGTTGAACATTGATGTGTTGTCAGCAAACTTGTCAGCAAATTATGGTTTTGGAGTCGTGCTTGGCCACGCAGTAGTGGGTGAACAGGGAGTACAGGAGGACACTAAGTACGCACCCCCGATGGGCCCCCATGTTGAGGATCAGCGTGACAGATGTTTTGTTGCCTACCCTTACCACCTGGGCGGCCAGTCAGGAAGTCCATGATCCAGTTGCAGAGGGAGGTGTTTAGTCCCAGGGTCCTTAGCTTATTAATGAGCTTTGTGGGCACTATGGTGTTGAACGCTGAGCTGTAGTCAATAAACAGCATTCTCACATAGGTGTTCCTTTTGTCAGGTGGGAAAGGGCAGTGTGGAGTGCGATTAAGATTGCGTCATCTGTGGATCTGTTGGGGCGGTATGCAAATTTGAGTGGGTCTAGAGTATCTGGCATGATGGTGTTGATGTGAGCCATGACCAGCTTTTCAAAGCACTTCATGGCTCCGACGTGAGTGCTATGGGGTGGTAATAATTTAGGCAGGTTACCTTCGCTATCTTAGGCACAGAGACTATGGTGGTCTGTTTGAAACATGTAGGTACTACAGACTCGGCCAGGGAGATGTTAAAAATGTCAGTGAAGACACTTGCCAGTTGCGCATGCTTCGAGTACACATCCTGGTAATCCGTTTAATCTGGGTTTGTGAATGTTGACCTCTTTTAAGGTCTTACTCACATCGGCTACGGAGAGTGTGATCACACAGTTGTTCGGAACAGCTGGTGCTCTCATGCATGCTTCAGTGTTGCTTGCCTCAAAGCGAGCATAAAAGGCATTTAGCTCGTCTGGTAGGCTTGAGTCAATGGGCAGCTCACGGCTTGGTTTCCCTTTGTAGTCCGCAATAGTTTTCAAGCCCTGCCACATCTGACAAGCATTATAGCCATTGTAGTAGAAGGTAATCTTAGTCCTGTATTGACGCTATGCCTTTCATGGTTCGTCTAAGGGCATAGCGGGATTTCTTATAAGTGTCCTGCTTCTTGAAAGCGGAAGTTCTAGCATTTAGCTCGGTGCGGATGTTGCCTTTAATCCATGGCTTCTGTTGGGAAACGTACATACAGTCATTGTGGGGACGACGTCGTCGATGCACTTATTGATGAAGCCAGTGACTGAGGTGGTATACACCTCAATGCCATTGGATGAATCCCGGAACATATTCCAGTCTGTGGAAAAACAAAAACAGTCCTGTAGCGTAGCATCCGTGTCATCTGACAGCTTCTGCATTTAGCGAGTCACTGGTACTCCCTGCTTTAGTTTTTGCTTGTAAGCAGGAATAAGGAGAATAGAACTATGGTCAGATTTGCCAAATGGAGGGTGAGGGAGAGCTTTGTATGTGTCTATGTGTGTGGAGTAAAGATGCTCTAGACGTTTTTTTCCTCTGGTTGCAAATGTGACATGCTGGTACATCAAACGGATGTAAGTTTGTCAGCATTAAAGTCCCAGCATTAAAGTCTTGTTTGCTTATGGCCTTATACAGCTCGTTGATTGCTGACTTCGTGCCAGCATTGGTTTATGGTGGTAAATAGGCGGCTACGAATAATATAGATATGAACTCTCTTGGTAGATAGTGTGGCGAGCAATACCTCAAGATTTCTTTAATATTAGACATGGCACACCAGCAGTTATTGACAAATAGACACACACCCCCGCCCCTCGTCTTCCCAGACGTAGCTGCTCTGTCCTGCAGAAAAACTGAAAAGCCAGCTACCTCTATATTATCTGTGTCGTCGTTCAGCCAAGTCTCGGTGAAACATAAGATATTACAGTTTTTAATGTCCTGTTGGTAGGATCATCTTAATCGTATTTCGTCCAGTTTGTTTACCAATGATTGCACGTTGGCCAATAATACAGAGGGTAGTGATGGTTTACTCACTCACCGACAAATTCTCACAAGGCACCCAGATTTCAGCACCCTGTATTTTCATATTTTCTTCACACGAAAGACAGGGATTCGGCCCTGGTCTCCAGAGTCATTAAAGAAAAATCCAATTTGAGGAGAGTGATTGCTGTTCTGATGTCCAGAAGCTCTTTTCGGTCATAAGAGACGGTAGCAGCAACATTATGTACAAAATGAGTTCAAATAATGCGACAAAATTAACAAAATGGCACAGTTGGTTAGGAGCCTGTAAATCGGCAGCCATCCATCCGGCTGTTACGTTCCCCAGATTATGTGTTGTAGTTTGTGTATTTACATGTGTTTATTTTAGGAAATGGCTTCCTGAAATCCCTCAAGCAGCTGATTGGTCGACTCCAGGGCTAATTGGAGAGCTGACCCCGCCCCCTCGTCAAGACGCAGCTGTCTCCAATTACCCATTCCTTCTGACACTATATAAAAGCCAGTGTTCTGTTCAGGGGGGAGATCTCATCTTTTTGGAGGTAGAGATTTTGCTGGAGGTAGGGATTGCTGAGATTGATTGTGATAGAGGTTGATTTTGTTGGAAAGTGGTATGTTCTGTGAGTTTGTTGCTCAGATAGAGCTTATTTGACATCCTTTTGTTTCTTAGTTTGTTTAAAATTGTTTAATATTCTGTTTCATTTGTTCCCAGGGGGGAAGGGAAAGGCACCTAGGGAGTGCTTAGGCAAGAGGCCTGCGGGCATACATATACCCGTAGCATATTCGCTGTCTAGACACACTAGGTAAGACCTGGGCGGACCACCCCTTGTATTTTGGTTAGGGCACCAGGTGGTGCTAAATTAGGTAAGTAGTGGGTAGGCAGGTAAGATAGGAGAGGGGGGGGGGGCTTTGAGATTTACTTTCTTTGCTTTGGTTCCATTACCGTGTAAAGGAATAAAGTCCTTGTAAACGGTACCACATTCTGCCTGTTGTCATTCTTACTTGCACCTACAGTCCATACCTTTTTCGCTTCACGGAGAGTTTAGTTGTAGCAGGGTGTTGCGTTCCCTCTTCATAGAGGCGTGCGTAACACCGGCTCCATGTAGAATCACTGTAATAGTGAAGGTGAAAACCTAAACAGTATATCTGTGACCTGTTTCAGGAAACTAGGCGTATGTCATGGGTCACTACTTCACAGGAGAGCTGTTTGAAAGTAAACTTTTTTTAATCAAAATGTTTTTTGGGGCAGAAATGCCTTCTCAAACATGTGAACTTTCATGTGCCTTAATAACAAACTTATATGCCATCTGTAAGAAAAATCGAGCAACCTTCCCGCTAGCCATGATTGTCTAGGATAATGACTGCCATATAGCATGCTTCTGTCTATTTGAGCTGATCAGTATGTGTAGGGTAATCCTGTCTAACGCAGCTTTTTTAAATGTATTGCATATTAAAACTTAACAAAAGACTCCAGTATCTAAGTATCCATTTCAATAGAACGTCACTGCAACAACTGTTTCAGAGCACTCTTGTCTGAGTGTGCCAGAGCTCAGAATAACTGAATTTACGAACGCTCAACACCGTTTGAATACGGCTGGTGTCAGTAAACGTCGCCAAAAAATGCCTAATTAAATTGTTGCCAGGAGCACATTTACAGTCACCAATGCTCTGGATAACATGAAAACAGCCTAACCAGCTCTGCAAGGGCAAGTAAAATTGTCAGTTTGGGTGAGGGCTAAAGCTGAAAGCTTAATGATTCTTATGGCATTGCTCATGGCTAAATAGCTAACATTGAAACTATTTGGTTAACTTTATCTAGCTATGACAATCGGTTTGTATGGCTAGTACTATGAATTAGGATTATGGTTAATTGTTTAGCTAGCATGTCTAAACAAAAGACTCCACTTCGTCAGATGATTACATGACCCATCAAGTTAGCCAGGTGTGTCTGACAGTGATTACGTCTGTCTATTGTATAATAATGCCAAAATATTTGTACCTGGAATTTGTCTTTCAGCACCAGCAAAACATGCCTGACTCTCCTCCACCAGTCATACAAGGAGAATGGTCTAATGCCTCCAATCAAAAAGAGAGCTGGCCCAAGCAAGCACAGGTTACAACTGAAGCTTGAGGACCTGCAGTGAATGGTGAACTTCATCAACAACTACGCAGAGGATAATGCAATAGTATTACCAGGATGCCACCCAGGACACAAACACGTTGGTGGAAAGCTGCTGCTATCCCATGTGACAAAAGCAGCAGTGTGGCTTTATAGCAGTGGCTTTCTTTTCATTAACTTATCTTAACGTTCTTCTGTTGCTTGCAGGTGCACTATCCTTCTGACCCTTTGCAGCCAGGACCCATCTACTTTTGAACTCCTCACAACTGCAGTGGCCAAAACAAGAACACGTTTGTGCTCTGGTATTGTGCCTGGCGGACCATGCACAAGCTCCGCAACTGTCTGGACCTTCGCTTCCTGATCACAGACCACACAAAGTTTGCCCCCGACAGGTGCTTCGGCCTCATCAAGCAGAAAGACCAGAGTGAACACTTTGCCTGAGATTGCTGGAGTTGTGAAGAACAGCATTGTGACAGGGGTCAACATCACACAGCTGGTTGGACTGGAGGATGGTACGGTGCTGGTGGAAAGCTATGGCTGGTGGAAAGCTATGGCTGGCAACAACACCTGACTCTGTACTTCAGGCCGCTGCCACAGTTCAAGCAGTACCAGCACATCAGGTGAATATCATTTTCAGTAGGTTATTCTTCTTATCTAAACTTGTGCAATGTTATGTCTTCTCAATTGATTTTGTTATTTCCTGTTTTACAGCTTCGATGCTCTGGAGCCTGGTGTTGTTGGCGCCAAGGAGCGTTCGGACTCAATCAGGACCAGGTTTCAGCTGCTGCGCAATGCTGGACTGGACACAGCTAGACAAACTTGCGACGAAGAGGCTATGGACATCACATGCACTGCATCAATGTCAAGAGCAGGACAGAAACAGGCTCTCTGAATATAGATTCCCTTGTTCATGCGTGGTTCGGATGGACCAGTAATCAGCACTATTTACAGTGCCTCTATTCAAATGACTCTCTCCTAACACACATGCCATACGTTGCTGCTACTATTTTTTTTATCCTGCTGCTCAGCCACTTTACCCCTGATAGTATGCATATAACTACCTCGTCTATCACTGATATTGTTATTGATATTGTTCTTGTACATACTGTATATTATTTTATTTATATTGACACTATCTATTTCTGATATTGCTACTATGCAAGTAACCATTAAGCTGTACCATTTACACCTTCTGTAGAGACCATTCACTTAGCAAGATGTGGCTGCGGGTAATATAATTTCTTTCACATGACCCATCAATTTAGACAAGTGTGTCTGGGTAAGCGTCATCTAATATTTATCAAATATTTTTATCTGGACATTTACCACTTTTAGTCTTAATCTTCACTACACTACTCACTGTTTAGCACATGACCTCACATGTGAATCCTTAAAGAGATGGGTGGGGCTGGCTTAAACTTCATATGGCTGCAGGGGCAGTATTGAGGAGCTTGGATGAAAAGGTGCCCATTGTAAACGGCCAGCTCCTCAGTCTCAGTTGCTAATATATGCATATTATCAGTAGTATTGGATATAAGATTAGGATAGAAAACACTCTAAAGTTTCCAAAACTGTCAAAATATTGTCTGTGAGTATAACAGAACTGATATTGCAGGCAAAACCCTGAAAAAAATCAAAACAGGAAGTGGCTTCTATTTTGAAAACTACATGTTCCATAGCCTCCCTTTGCTGGATTTAAAGGGATATGAACCAAATTCCTTTTCCGATCGCTTCCTCAAGGTGTCAACAGTCTTCAGACATAGTTTCAGGCTTTTATTTTGAAAAATGAGCCAGAACGATAACATCGCGTCAAGTGGTCACATGAGTTTTGCTCTCGCAACAAAGTTTGGATAGGTATTGCTTTTCCCTCTCCTACTGTGAAAGACATTTGCGGTTGATATATTATCGATTCATTTTTTTTTTAAAGCTGAGGATTGATTATAAAAAACAGTTGACATGTTTCTGTGGACATTATGGAAACTATTTGGAATTTTCGTCTGCGTTGTCGTGACCGCTCTATCCTGTGGATTTCTGAACATAACGCGACAAACAAACGGAGGTATTTTGGATATAAAAATAATCTTTATGGAACAAAAGGAACATTTGTTGTGTAACTGGGAGTCTCGTGAGTGAAAACATCCGAAGATCATCAAAGGTAAACGATTAATTTGATTGCTTTTCTGATTTTCGTGACCAAGCTTCCTGATGCTAAGTGTACTGTTTTGTCGTGCGATCGATAAACTTACACAAAAGCTTGGATTGCTTTCGCTGTAAAGCATAATTTCTAAATCTGACACGACAGGTGGATTAACAAAAGGCTAAACTGTGTTTTCCTATATTGCACTTGTGATTTCATGAATATAAATATTTGTAGTAATATTTATTGAATGTAGCGCTATGCTATTTAGCGGTTGTTGATGACACTTATCCCGATAAGGGGATTGCAGCCATAACAAGTGAAGAGGGTGTGAACAATGCTGAATGGGTGAAGGCAAAGGAAAGCTCTCCAGCAGGTACCAAACATTCAAAGGCGATTTTCACAGAAATGAGTTTACAAGTTTATAAACTTTCTAAGCAAAATTACTTTCCCATTGCTCCTCAAAAATGCAGTGCCATTTTGTAGCTCTGAGTCTGTATTTTTATCCAATGTAAAAAACACTATTTCAAATTATGCTACATAAGACCGATATGAGCCTGTCAGGCACATTTGACCTCTCAGCCTCCCTATCAAAACTAAACAATTCAAACAGACAACCAATGGCAACAATGACAAAAATGTTGATGAAGAATGCAAAGCCTAAGAAATAAATTGAGAAACCTATTCAATCAAAAACATAGAGACCCAGAAAACAATACACTAAAACAATACAGAAAAACACTATGGAAAAAGAAGGAACAGCACATCAGAAATCAGCTCAATGTAATTGAAGAATCCATAGACTAACCACTTCTGGGAAAATTGGAAAACTCTAAACAAATAACAACACGAAGAGTTATCTTTCCAAAACGGAGATGTATGGATAAAGCACTTCCCCAATCTTTTTGACCATATAGCAAAGAACAAGCAGCAAAATGTGTACATGATCAAATACAAATCTTAGAATCAACTACTAAAGACTACCAGAACCCACTGAATTCTCAAATGACATTGAATGAACTACAAGACAAAATACAAACCCTCCAACCCAAAAAGGCCTGTGGTGTAGATGGTATCCTCAATGAAATTATAAACTATACAGACCACAAATTCCAATTGGCTACACTTAAACTCTTTAACATCATCCTTAGCTCAGGCATCTCTCAAATGTGTTTCTTTTTTTTGTCCTCAATGGTGTTGTCCCTCACCAACTACCCTCCTTAGAGTATTATAATATCCGTCACAGACTGATGAGCTGAACACTTCCATCAACATTGCAATATGGATGGGATTTCTGCTTGGCTAACTTAAAGAGGCCTAGGAGAAATCAATCACAGAATTCATTGCTGCTTTTGAGAAATGATGAAATTACATTGAGCTTAAGTTGTGCAACTTCTTCATTTCCTCCCACCTTTTCTAGTCACATATGTCTGGGTGGTTCTACTCACCGAGAAGAAGACAGTTATTCTGGTGAAGAGGAAGTGGGGTGGAACCACAGTGAGAGGTTTATAAAGACCCCTATCCTGAAGAACATCACACAAAGATCCCACTAACCTCTCTACCCTCCCCTCACACCCCTCAAATGACAGAGTGAACAAGGGAGGGGTGTGAAAGACAGAGACAGACAGACAGACAGACAGACAGACAGACAGACAGACAGACAGACAGACAGACAGACAGACAGACAGACAGACAGACAGACAGACAGACAGACAGACAGAAACAGAGACAGTGCCAGAGACAGAGGAAGAATGAGAGAAGGAATAATTGTAGCAATCACTTGTTCTAGACTCCCGCTGCCTAGAAATGGGAGTGAAGAAAGAAGAAAAACTTAAGTGATATTTTCCATTATGTTTTGAGACGCACACAGAATCTCCATTCTGTTTCCATCTCTTCTCTAATGGTAGCCACACCACGTAGAGGATGCTGACAGTCTGATAGACAGCTGCGCACACACAAACACACGCATGGGCGCACACACACACACACATACAGCTATGTGACATTTTGCGTGGTAATCAACGGGAGGTTGTAGCCATTGTTGCTCTCAGTTAGGGCTTTGATGTCATGGATCAAGTTATTTTGTCAGTCAAATGACCACAGTCACCATTATAATCGTTGGAATAGCAAAAAGATGATTCTCCAGCTCAGCTTCTGACTGTTAAGAGTGTGTCCTGTTTTTGGTAAGCCATTGGGTGCATGTATTTCATGATCCTCGTTTGAGACAACACCATGTTGAAACAAGGAGCAACAAAGTTTCATAATTTGTAAAAAACTCCATGTTACCACGGAAACAGACTCAACCACACATGGCTGCAGCCATCATATTGCGCTGTTTGTTCCACAACACAAAATTCTAGAACTGGCTTGTTATGTCTCCTGTCATCTCTCTGTATATTGGCTGTTAGATTTGAACCAGTCTTGCTTTACTGCTTTGGGTAGTTTGTCAACTTTTAAAAAATGAAGTACATACAAACAAATAAAAACAGTCATAAAGGAGGTTATTTTATTTTCGCGACGTTCATCATCATCAACAGGTGCAGTGGATGGGGCTACATGATTACCCAATTAGCATGCCAGCCCTACCCTGAGTGATCAATATCATTGATTATTTGTCCATTACATAATGAAGCTGGAGCAGGTTATTGATGAGGATTACAAGGCCTGCCAGATTCCATTCAGATTACACCCATTTGGGGCACACCCTGTGAATGACATACAACAGGATGAAGGAACAAAATGAGTGTCTAGTCTGGTAGGGAGATGGAACAGAATGAGTGTCTTGTCTGTTAGAGAGATGGAACAGAATGAGTGTCTAGTCTGTTAGGGAGATGGAACAGAATGAGTGTCTAATCTGTTAGGGAGATGAACAGAATGAGTGTCTAGTCTGGTAAGGAGATGGAACAGAATGAGTGTCTAGTCTGTTAGGGAGATGGAACAGAATGAGTGTCTAGTCTGTTAGGGAGATGGAACAGAATGAGTGTCTAGTCTGTTAGGGAGATGGAACAGAATGAGTGTCTAGTCTGTTAGGGAGATGGAACAGAATGAGTGTTTAGTCTGTTAGGGAGATGGAACAGAATGAGTGATTAGTCTGTTAGGAAGATGGAACAGAATGAGTTTCTGGTCTGTTAGGGAGATGGAAAAGAATGAGTGTCTTGTCTGTTAGGGAGATGGAACAGAATGAGTGTCTAGTCTGTTAGGGAGATGGAACAGAATGAGTGTCTAGTCTGGTAAGGAGATGGAACAGAATGAGTGTCTAGTCTGTTAGGGAGATGGAACAGAATGAGTGTCTAGTCTGGTAAGGAGATGGAACAGAATGAGTGTCTAGTCTGTTAGGGAGATGGAACAGAATGAGTGTCTAGTCTGTTAGGGAGATGGAACAGAATGAGTGTCTAGTCTGTTAGGGAGATGGAACACAATGAGTGTTTAGTCTGTTAGGGAGATGGAAAAGAATGAGTGTCTTGTCTGTTAGGGAGATGGAACAGAATGAGTGTCTAGTCTGTTAGGGAGATGGAACAGAATGAGTGTCTAGTCTGGTAAGGAGATGGAACGGAATGAGTGTCTAGTCTGTTAGGGAGATGGAACAGAATGAGTGTCTAGTCTGGTAAGGAGATGGAACGGAATGAGTGTCTAGTCTGTTAGGGAGATGGAACAGAATGAGTGTCTAGTCTGTTAGGGAGATGGAACAGAATGAGTGTCTAGTCTGTTAGGGAGATGGAACAGAATGAGTGTCTAGTCTGTTAGGGAGATGGAACAGAATGAGTGTTTAGTCTGTTAGGGAGATGGAACAGAATGAGTGATTAGTCTGTTAGGAAGATGGAACAGAATGAGTTTCTGGTCTGTTAGGGAGATGGAACAGAATGAGTGTCTAGTCTGTTAGGGAGATGGAACACAATGAGTGTTTAGTCTGTTAGGGAGATGGAAAAGAATGAGTGTCTTGTCTGTTAGGGAGATGGAACAGAATGAGTGTCTAGTCTGTTAGGGAGATGGAACAGAATGAGTGTCTAGTCTGGTAAGGAGATGGAACAGAATGAGTGTCTAGTCTGTTAGGGAGATGGAACAAAATGAGTGTCTAGTCTGGTAAGGAGATGGAACAGAATGAGTGTCTAGTCTGTTAGGGAGATGGAACAGAATGAGTGTCTAGTCTGGTAAGGAGATGGAACGGAATGAGTGTCTAGTCTGTTAGGGAGATGGAACAGAATGAGTGTCTAGTCTGTTAGGGAGATGGAACAGAATGAGTGTCTAGTCTGTTAGGGAGATGGAACAGAATGAGTGTCTAGTCTGGTAAGGAGATGGAACGGAATGAGTGTCTAGTCTGTTAGGGAGATGGAACAGAATGAGTGTCTAGTCTGTTAGGGAGATGGAACAGAATGAGTGTCTAGTCTGTTAGGGAGATGGAACAGAATGAGTGTTTAGTCTGTTAGGGAGATGGAACAGAATGAGTGTCTAGTCTGTTAGGGAGATGGAACAGAATGAGTGTCTAGTCTGTTAGGGAGATGGAAAAGAATGAGTGTCTAGTCTGTTAGGGAGATGGAACAGAATGAGTGATTAGTCTGTTAGGAAGATGGAACAGAATGAGTTTCTGGTCTGTTAGGGAGATGGAACAGAATGAGTGTCTAGTCTGTTAGGGAGATGGAACACAATGAGTGTTTAGTCTGTTAGGGAGATGGAAAAGAATGAGTGTCTTGTCTGTTAGGGAGATGGAACAGAATGAGTGTCTAGTCTGTTAGGGAGATGGAACAGAATGAGTGTCTAGTCTGGTAAGGAGATGGAACAGAATGAGTGTCTAGTCTGTTAGGGAGATGGAACAGAATGAGTGTCTAGTCTGGTAAGGAGATGGAACAGAATGAGTGTCTAGTCTGTTAGGGAGATGGAACAGAATGAGTGTCTAGTCTGTTAGGGAGATGGAACAGAATGAGTGTCTAGTCTGTTAGGGAGATGGAACACAATGAGTGTTTAGTCTGTTAGGGAGATGGAAAAGAATGAGTGTCTTGTCTGTTAGGGAGATGGAACAGAATGAGTGTCTAGTCTGTTAGGGAGATGGAACAGAATGAGTGTCTAGTCTGAGATAGGAGATGGAACGGAATGAGTGTCTAGTCTGTTAGGGAGATGGAACAGAATGAGTGTCTAGTCTGGTAAGGAGATGGAACGGAATGAGTGTCTAGTCTGTTAGGGAGATGGAACAGAATGAGTGTCTAGTCTGTTAGGGAGATGGAAAAGAATGAGTGTCTAGTCTGTTAGGGAGATGGAAAAGAATGAGTGTCTTTTCTGTTAGGGAGATGGAACAGAATGAGTGTCTAGTCTGTTAGGGAGATGGAACAGAATGAGTATCTAGTCTGTTAGGGAGATGGAACAGAATGAGTGTCTATTCTTGTAAGGAGATGGAACAGAGAGTAGGGAGATGAGCTTTGAGAGAGTTTCTGAGATGGGTAGACTAGACATAAATAGGGAGACGCTATGTTCTATCTTTCCATGTTCCTGTCCTTGATTCTCTCTCTGCCTCAGTCTCTCCTTCTCTTCGTTGTGCTCTACACTTACACTCTACACTCTACACGTTGTGCTCTACACATTAACGTGGTACCTACAGGCCTTTGGAAATTGCTCCCAAGGATGAACCAGACTTGTGGAGGTCCACCATTTTTCTTTTGATTTTCCCATGATGTCAAGCAAAGAGGCACCGAGTTTGAAGGTAGGCCTTGAAATACATCCACAAGTACACCTCCAATTGACTCAAATCATGTAAATTATCAGAAGCTTCTAAAGCCATGACATCATTTTCTGGAATTCTCCAAGCTGTTCAAAGGCACAGTCAACTTCTAACCCACTGGAATTGTGATACAGTGAATTATAAGTGAAATAATCTGTCTGTAAACAATTGTTGGAAAAATTACTTGTGTCCTAACCGACTTGCCAAAACTATAGTTTGCTGTGTATGTAAACTTCCAACTGTATATTCATTATAATGCCATTGTCACGGATCCCTCTGGAACTGTGTCATTACACACACCTATTCCCATCGATTAGTAATTGTATAAGTGTGCCCTTTGTTCCCCGTTGTCCGGTCGATTATTGTTCCCATGTCCGTTGGTCGTGTGAGTACCTGTGCTGTGTTGTTTTGGCTTTCGTGCCGCTTGTATTGTGCAGATGATTACGGGTCTCGTTACCATGTGGAATCATTGTGTGTGGGTATGTTACGGGTCTCGCCCCAGTGTATTTACTCAAGGTACTGCTCGCTCTTTTGATTGGGTTTCAACCCTGAGTTTTGTATACCTGTTTTTTTGGTCTTCGTTCTCGTGCCTTTACATGGCTCGCTGTAAATTGGGTCAATAAAAAACCCAATTACGCAGTCTCCAGATCCATTTACACCAACTTGACAGGATAATCAACCATTAAGGGAGACAGCGGAAATTGCCTGTCCGACGACGCTGCAACTGGTCCGACGGGCGGCGCCGCCGCAACTTCAGCAGCTTCAACTGGCCTGTCTGACGCTGCCACAACCGGTCCGTCCGATGCCACTGAAACTGGTCCGCCCAACGCTGCCGGAACACCGGTAGCGGCAACTGGCCTGTCCGACGAAGAAGCAACTTTGACAGCTGCATCAGGTCTTGATCGACCCGCACTGCGTTCCTGTGATCGTCCTCGGGGCCGGTGTCGTTGCGCTGCTTCTGCAGCGCGTTAGGGGGCGGGGTACTGTCACGGATACCTGTCATTACGCACACCTGGTCCCCATTTCCCAGATTGTAATTGTATAAATGTGCCCTTTGTTTCACCATTGAGCGGTCGATTATTGTTCGCATGTCCGTTGGTCGTGTGAGTACCTGTGCTGTGTTTTGGCTTTCGTGCAGCTTGTGTTGCGCAGATGATTACCGGTCTCGTCCCGTGTAGAATCATTTTGTGCGTGTATGTTACGGGTCTCGTCCCGTGTAGAATCATTTTGTGCGTGTATGTTACGGGTCTCGTCCCGTGTAGAATCATTTTGTGCGTGTATGTTACGGGTCTCGTCCCGTGTAGAATCATTTTGTGCGTGTATGTTACGGGTCTCGTCCCGTGTAGAATCATTTTCTGCGTGTATGTTACGGGTCTCACCCCGGTGTATTTATTTGACGTACTCCTCTCTAACCTGGCTAGCACTCTATGCAGCGTTTTTTAGCTAGCCTGGTCTCGAAATCCACGTAAGACTGGGTGACGGAGGTGGGACCCGGACTCTTCTGGGAAGAGAAGCAGACACAGGCGGCGGGGGATACACACAGAACCTAGTCACTCTGCTCGTCCTTCTACAGCTTGCCTGCCAATGCATGCTTGTCCCAACCCACGTTTTGACAACTGAATGGGAACTTGCCTGCCCGCCCATTTGATCAATGCCAAATACATTTGATTGACAACTAGGAGTGGGTTTGTAAATTGCCTCCAGTGTGTCAGAGTGTGCTCTGGGTCGTTTGTAAATTCAGAGCGTTGTCAGATTGTCTGTTTGTAAATTCAGAGCATTTCGCTCTCCAAGCGTTCAGGGCGCAGACTGCACGATTTATCACTGGATGCTCTAGCCAGAGGAGTATGGTTGAGCCGAGCGTTCCTCCCACAGAGCTGGTTAGGCTGTTTACATGTTTTCTGCCTATCTTACTGACATCATTCATATTCAACAGGTGTTGTGTGTTCACAAATGAATCAGTTATTCTGCGCACTGGCACACTCAGATGAGTGCTTTGAAATCGGATTAGATACCCAGAGTGAATTTACGAACGTAAGAGGTATGCTAACTGAATAACAGTCGTTCAAGTTCAGCATAGCTAGCTAGCTGGCTAGCAAAGCAACCAGACACTATGGAACACAAAGCTTTTACTATCTCATCTTGGAATATACAAGGTCTGAAGTCATTTACCTTTGGCCTAAAGAGCAGCAATCCAGACTTCATCAAAGAAATTGCAAATACAGACATTGTTATCCTACAAGAAACATGGTATAGAGGAGACGGACCCACTGGTTGCCCTCTAGGTTACAGAGAGCTGGTAGTCCCATCCACCAATCTACCAGGTGTGATACAGGGAAGAGACTCAGGAGGAATGATAATTTGGTATAGAGCAGACCTAACCCACTCTATTAAATTAATCAAATCAGGAGCATTTTACATCTGGCTAGAAAAAATAAGGAAATTATCTCAACAGAGAACATTGTCCTCATTTGGGCCTCCTATATCCCCCCAATATAATCCCCAAATGTTAACGATGACAGCTTCTCCAGCCTAGAGGGGGACATCAACCATTTACAGGTCCAGGGACATGTACTAGTCTGTGGTGATCTAAATGCCAGAACTGGACAAGAACCTGACACTCTCAACACACATGGGGACAAACACCTACCTGGAGGTGAGATCATCTAAATTCCAAGCAGTTAGACATATTTGTCTTTGTCCTATCGTGTCCCTTGTATATATCTTTTTAAATATTTTTCTTTGCATATCTTTTAAAAATATTTTCCTAAACCTCAACTTCTAAATACTCTCCTGCAACCCGCCTCACCCAATGAGGCGTGGATCTGTTTTTACTAAAGTATTTCTACTTACTTCGGATCTGGAATCCTTCAACTGAAGTTAGCCAGCTAACTAGCTACCAGCTATCAGTGAGCAAACCACTGCTAGAGGTCATCAGCCAACCTTTAGCTCGGAAAGCTCTCGCCAGTTCGAACAACGTGACTCAAACCAGAGCAGAACGGACCTATTTTTCTCTCCATATCCCCGGATTCCTACAGCAAACTCGGAACCTTTTCATCTGGATCTTCGCAACTAGCTAACCGCAATCCCAGATGACGACTCCTGGCTAGCGTTTCCCTCCCGAAGCAAGCACCAATTAGCCTGAAGCTAGCCCGGCTAGGGCTCCTGGGCTACCACAGAAGCCCACTCCTGGGCTACAATATCCGGACCCCTTCTACTGCCGGTACGGGGCACGGAACCCGATCCTCTACGACTGTAATACCGATATAATCTGCCCGAGGATTCCAACAGGCCCCTCAGGCGCGACGTACGCTGGAGGCCCATTCTGCTAACTGCTAGCTTGCTAGCCCCGGTCTGCTAACTGCTTGCTTGCTACCCCTGGTCTGCTAACTGCTAGCTTGTTAGCCCCGGCCTACTAACTGCTAGCTTGTTAGCCTCGGCCTGCTAACTGTCTGAATCGCCGTTTTCCCAGCCAGCCCAACCACTCACTGGACCCATATGATCATTTGGCTACGCATGCCTCTCCCTAATGTCAATATGCCTCGTCCGTTACTGGTTAGGTATTACTGTCTTATTAGCCCTGCTCAATATGCCTTAACCAACCATGTTGTTCCACCTCCTACATATGCGATGACATCACCTGGTTTAAACGTCTCTAGAGACAATATCTCTCTCATCATTACTCAATGCCTAGGTTTACCTCCAATGTACTAAAATCCTACCTTTCCTTTGTCTGTACACTATGCCTTTGAATCTATGTTATCATGCCCAGAAATCTGCTCCTTTTACTCTCTGTTCCGAACGTGCTAGACGGCCAGTTCGTATAGCCTTTAGCCGTACCCTTAACCTGCTTCTTCTCTGTTCCTCTGGTGATGTAGAGGTTAATCCAGGTCCTGCAGTGCCTAGCTTCACTCCCACTCCCCAGGTACTCTCATTTGTTGACTTCTGTAACCGTAAAAGCCTTGGTTTCATGCATGTTAACATTAGAAGCCTACTCCCTAAGTTTGTTTTACTCGATGCTTTAGCACACTCTGCCAACCCGGACAGACAACGAAAAACCCTGAAATCTCCATCCTTAACTATAACATTTTCCGCCAAGATGGAAATGCCAAAGGGGGCGGTGTTGCAATCTACTGCAAAGATAGCCTGCAGAGTTCTGTCTTACTATCCAGGTCTGTACCCAAGCTTCTACTTCTAAAAATTCACCTTTCCAGAAACAATTCTCTCACCGTTGCCGCTTGCTATAGACCACCCTCTGCCCCCAGCTGTGCCCTCAACACCATATGGGAATTGATTGCCCCCCATCTATCTTCTGAGCTCGTGCTATTAGGTGACCTAAACTGGGACATGCTTAACACCCCGGCCATCGTATAATCTAAACTTGATGCCCTCAATCTCACACAAATTATCAATAAACCTACCAGGTGCAACCCCAAATCCGTAAACACGGGCACACTCATAGATATCATCCTAACTAACTCGCCCTCCAAATGCACCTCTGCTGTTTTCAATCAAGATCTCAGAGATCAACGCCTCATTGCCTGCATGCATAATGGGTCTGCGATCAAACGACCACCCCTCATCACTGTAAAATGCTCCCTAAAACACTTCTGCAAGCAGGCCTTTCTAATCGACCTGGCCGGGGTATCCTGGAATGACATTGACCTCATCCCGTCAGTAGAGGATGCCTGGTTATTCTTTAAAAGGGCCTTCCTCACCATCTTTAATAAGTATGCACCATAAAAAATAAAAATAAAAACAGGAATAGAAATAGTCCTTGGTTCACTCCAGACCTGTCTGCCCTTGACCAGCACAAAAACATCCTGTGGCGTTCTGCATTAGCATCGAATAGCCCCCGTGATATGAAACTTTTCAGGGAAGTTAGAAACAAATATACACAGACAGTTAGGCAAGCTAAGGCTAGCTTTTTCAAACAGAAATTGGCATCCTGTAGTACTAACTCAAAAAAGTTCTGGGACACTGTAAAAACCATGGAGAATAAGAGCATCTCCTCCAAGCTGCCCACTGCTCTGAAGATAGGAAACACTGTTACCACCACTATAATTGAGAATTTCAATAAGCATTTCTCTACGGCGTGGCATGCTTTCCACCTGGCTACCCCTACCTCAGTCAACTGCACGGCATCCTCCACAGCAACCCGCCCAAGCCCCCACCATTTCTCCTTCACCAAAATCCAGACAGCTGATGTTCTGAAAGAGCTGCAAAATCTGGACACCTACAAATCAGCCAGGCTAGACAATCTGGACCCTCTCTTTCTAAAATGATCTGCCGAAATTTTGCAACCCCTATTACTAGCCTGTTCAACCTCTCTTTCGTATCGTCTGAGACTCCCAAAGATGGGAAAGCTGCCGCGGTCATCCCCCTCTTCAAAGGGGGTGACACTTTAGACCCAAACTGCTACCAACCAAAATCTATCCTACCCTACCTTTCTAAGGTCTTCGAAAGCCAAGTTAACAAACAGATTACCGACCATTTCGAATCCCACCATACCTTCTCCGCTATGCAATCTGGTTTCAGAGCTGGTCATGGGTGCACCCCAGCCACGCTCAAGGTCCTAAACGATATCATAACCGGCATCAATAAGAGACATTACTGTGCAGCCGTATTCATCGACCTGGCCAAGGCTTTCGACTCTGTCAATCACAACATTCTTCTTGGCAGACTCAACAGCTTTGGTTTCTCAAATGATTGGCTCGTCTGGTTTAACAACTACTTCTCTGATAGAGCTCAGTGTGTCAAATCGGAGGACCTGTTGTCCGGACCTCTGGCAGTCTCTATGGGGGTGCCACAGGGTTCAAATCTTGGGCAGATTCTCTTCTCTGTATACATCAATGATGTCGCTCTTGCTGCTGGTGATTTTCTGATCCACCTCTACGCAGACGCCACCATTCTGTATTCTTCTGGCCCCTCTTTGGACACTGTGTTAACTAACCTCCAGACGAGCTTCAATGCCATACAACTATCCTTCCATGGCCTCCAACTGCTCTTAAATGCAAGTAAAACTAAATGCATGCTATTCAATCGATCACTGACTGCACCTGCCCGCCCGTCCAGCATCACTGCTCTGGACGGCTCTGACTTAGAATATGTGGACAACTACAAATACCTAGGTGTCTAGTTAGACTGTAAACTCTCCTTCCAGACTCACATTAAGCATCTCCAACCCAAAATTAAATCTAGAATTGGCTTCCTATATCGCAACAAAGCATCCTTCACTCATGCTGCCAAACATCCCCTCGTAAAACTGACTTTCCTACCAATCCTCGACTTCGGCGATGTCATCTATAAAATAGCCTCCAACACTCTACTCAACAAATTGGATGCAGTCTATCACAGTGCCATACGTTTTGTCACCAAAGCCCCATACAGTACCCACCACTGCGACCTGTACGCTCTTTTTGGCTGGCCCTCGCTTCATACTCGTCGCCAAACCCACTGGCTACAGGTTATCTACAAGTCTCTGCTAGGTAAAGCCCCGCCTTATCTCAACTCACTGGTCACCATAGCAGCACCCACTCGTAGCACGAGCTCCAGCAGGTATAACTCACTGGTCACCCCCAAAGCCAATTCCTCCTTTGGCTGCCTTTCCTTCCAGTTCTCTGCTGCCAATGACTGGAACGAACGGCAAAAATCACTGAAGCTGGAGACTCATATCTTCCTCACTAGCTTTAAACACCAGAGCAGCTCACAGATCACTGCACCTGTACACAGCCCATCTGTATACAGCCCATCTATCTACCTCATCCCAATACTGTATTTATTTATTTATCTTGCTCCTTAGCACCCCAGTATCTCTACTTGCACATTCATCTTCTGCACGTCTACCATTCCAGTGTTTAATTGCTATATTGTAATTACTTCGCCACCATGGCCTATTTATTGCCTTAACTCCCTTATCTTACCTCATTTGCGCTCACTGTATATAGACTTTTTCTTTTCTGTTTTTTTCTACTGTATTATTGACTGTATGTTTTGTTTATTCCATGTGTAACTCTGTGTTGTTGTATGTGTCGAATTGCTATGCCTTATCTTGGCCAGGTCGCAGTTGCAAATGATAACTTGTTCTCAACTAGCCTACCTGGTTAAATAAAGGTGAAATAAAAAATAAATAAAACATTGACAATCAAATACAATAAAATAAAAGCAGTCTTCTCATGCTTTGTTTATTATAAAAAGCTTTTGACTCAATTTGGCATGAGAGTCTGCTATATAAGTGGATGGAAAGGGGTGTTGGGGGTAAAACATACAACATTATTAAATCAATGTAAACAATCAACAAGCAAAAACCACACATTTCTTTCCACAGGGCTGTGGGGTGAGACAGGGATGCAGCTTGAGCCACACCCTCTTCAACATATACCAATTGGCGAGGGTACTAGAAACGTCTGCAGCAGCCGGCCTCACCCTACGAGACTCTGAAGTTAAATGTCTACTGTTTGTTGATGATCTGGAGCTTCTGTCCCCAACCAATGAGGGCCTACAGCAGCACCTAGATCTTCTGCACAGATCCTCAGCCTTGTGCCCTGACAGTGAATCTCAGTACGACAAAAATAATGGTGTTCCAAAAAAGGTCCAGTTGTCAGGACCACAAATAAAAATGTAATCTAGAGAGCATTGCCCTAGAACACACAAAAACTATACCTACCTCAGTCTAAACATCAGCAACACAGGTAACTTCCAAAAAGCTGTGAACGATTTGAGAGACAAAGCAAGAAGGGGATTTTACGCCATCAAAAGGAACATAAAATTCAACATCCCAATTAGGATCTGGCTAAAAATACTTGAATCAGTGATAGAATTCATTGCCCTTTATCATTGTGAGGTCAGGTTTCCGATTACCAACATCAAAATGAGACTCTGCATACAGAATTCTGCAAAAACATCCTCTGTGTACAAGATAAAGCACCAAATAATGCATGCAGAGCAGAATTAGGACAACACCCATTAACGAAAAGAGCCATTCAATTCTAAAACCACCTAAAAGGAAGCAATTCCCAAAACTTCCATAACAAAGCCTTCACCTACAGAAAGATACATCTAGAGAAAAGTCCCCTCAGCAAGCTGGTACTGGGGCTCTGTTCACAAACACAAACAGACTCCACAGAGCCCCAGGATATGAACACAATTACACCAAAACATATCATGAGAAAACAAAAAGAATATCGGAAAGAATTAACCAGAAAACTGAGCAAACTGGAATCTATTTGG
Source organism: Oncorhynchus tshawytscha (assembly GCF_018296145.1). Classification (NCBI taxonomy): domain Eukaryota; kingdom Metazoa; phylum Chordata; class Actinopteri; order Salmoniformes; family Salmonidae; genus Oncorhynchus; species Oncorhynchus tshawytscha. The sequence goes on from NC_056433.1 coordinate 75,626,336, forward strand.
CCCTAAACCGAGAGTACACAGTGGCAGAATACCTGACCACTGTGACTGACACAAAATGAAGGAAAGCTTTGACTATGTACAGACTCAGTGAGCATAACCTTGCTATTGAGAGAGGTCACTGTAGGTAGACCTGGCTCTCGAGAAAAGACAGGCTAAGTGAACACTGGCGACAAAATTAGATGGAAACTGAGCTGCACTACCTAACCTCCTGCCAAATGTATGACCATATTAGAGACACATATTTTCCTCAGATTACACAGACCCACAAAGAATTTGAAAACAAATCCAACTCCAATATGCATAAGGTGAAATGCCACAGTGTGACGTCACAGCAGCAAGATTTGTGACCTGTTGCCACAAGAATTTTATTTAACTTGGCAAGTCAGTTAAGAACAAATTCTTAGTTACAATGACAGCCTATGAACAGCAGGTTAACTGCATTGTTCAGGGGCAGAACTAGATATGTTTTACCTTGTCAGCTCGGGGATATGATCTAGCAATCTACCTGCCGCCCCAAAGACAAGGGAAACCAGTGAAGAACAAACACCATTCTAAATACAACCCATATTTATATTTATTTATTTTCCTTTTTGTACTTCTTTGTTTTTCTTCTTTGTAACTATTCGCACATTGTTACAACACTGTAGATTGCCATAATATAATTTGGAATGTTTACTGTTAATTTCTGATAGTTAATTTAAGTTTTATTCATTATCTATTTCACTAGCTTTGTCAATGCAGACATATGTTTCCCATGCCAAGAAACACCATTGAATTGAGAGAGAGAGAGAGAGACCACCATCTGCATCTGTTCAATTAACCGCTATTGTGACAGGCTCATTGTGCTACCAGTCTCTGGGCACCGCTGCAACCAATTAATGGAAAGCAACAGGTTGAAAATAGAGCATTGAAACCTCAAGTGGCATATAAACTCTTACATTCATCTGCCATCCATTAATCAACAGGAGGGCCTCTAGCCATCTATTCTTTAATTTATCTATCCGTCTCCACTGTCAATAACAATTCATGTAATCACATACATGATTGCACCTTCAGTACACAGGCCTACATATATTCAAAGTCACGATGCAGTCTGCATCTCCCCCCGCCCCATTACATCCTGTTTATTGAGCAGGACCAGAAACAGAACCCTCCATCTCTTCTTTAGCTCTAGACCTATATTCATCTGTCAAATGCCCAGCCAGCAACACATCACCGTCACTGGAGAGCTTACGAGGGCTTTTTGAGGCCTGATCACTAGAAGCATATGGCTAACGCTGGCCCGGCTCCATTCCTACTCCCTCCCTGACCCAAAGACCAAACGTAATGCATGAAATGTATGGATCAACACATAGAGAGAGGGGGGTGGGGGTAGAGGGGGGAATAGAGGGAGAAAGAGGCAGATGGAGGGGAGTGGCCCCTCCCCCCATTTTTACGCTGCTGCTCCTCTCTGTTTATTATCTATGCACTTTACCTCTACCTACATGTACACTACCGTGTTCACTTAGAAATGTCCTTGTTTTTGAAAGAAAAGCACATTTTTTGTTGATTAATATAACATCAAATTGATCAGAAATACAGTGAAGAGGCGACTCCGGTATACTGGCCTTCTAGGCAGAGTTCCTCTGTCCAGTGTCTGTATTATTTTGCCCATCTTAATATTTTATTTTTATTGGCCAGTCTGAGATATGGCTTTTTCTTTGCAAGTCTGCCTAGAAGGCCAGCATCCCGGAGTCGCCTCTTCACTGTTGACATTGAGACTGGAGTTTTGCGGGTACTATTTAATGAAGCTGACAGTTGAGGACATGTGCGGCATCTGTTTCTCAGACTAGACACTCGAATGTACTTGTCCTCTTGCTCAGCTGTGCACCAGGGCCTCCCATTCCTCTTTTATTCTGGTTTGAGACAGTTTGCGCTGTTCTGTGAAGGGAGTAGTACACAACGTTGTACAAGATCTTCAGTTTCTTGGCAATTTCTCGCATGGAATAGCCTTCATTTCTCAGAACAAGATTAGACTGACAAGTTTCAGAAGAAAGTTCTTTGTTTCTAGCCATTTTGAGCCTGTAATTGAACCCACAAATGCTGATGCTCCAGATACTCAACTAGTCTAAAGAAGGACAGTTGTATTGCTTCTTTAATCAGGACAACCGTTTTCAGCTGTGCTAACATAAATGCAAAAGGGTTTTCTAATGATCAATTAGCCTTTTAAAATGATAAACTTGGATTAGCTAACACAACATGCCATTGGAACACAGGAGTGATGATTGCTGATAATGGGCCTATGTAGATATTCCATTTAAAAAATCCAGCTACAATAGTCATTGACAACATTAACAATATCTACACTGTATTTCTGATCAATTTGATGTTATTTTAATAGACAAAAAAAATGCTTTTCTTTATAAAACAAGGACATTTCAAAGTAATCCCAAATTTTGGAATGGTAATGTACATTTGACCTAAATTACATTGACTAACGCACATTGAGTATCTGTACCGATACTCTTCTGCCTGCGGCTATGGAACCCTGACTTGTTCATTGGACGTGTTACCTTGTCCCAGACCTGCTGTTTCAACTCTCTCTCCCTCTACTGCACATGCTATTTTGACCTCTAAATGCCAAGTGACATTTACTCCAGATGTACTGGCCTGTTGCACCCTCTACAACCCCTGTGATTATTATTTGACAGTGCTGGTCATCTATGAATATTTGAACATCTTGGAGAACAATCTGGCCTTAATGGCCATGTACTGTTATAATCTCCACCCGGCACAGCCAGAAGGGGACTGGCCACCCCTCAGAGCCTTGTTCCTCTCTAGGTTTCTTCCTAGTTTCCTGCTTTCTAGGGAGTTTTTCCTCGCCACCGTGCTTCTACACCTGCATTGCTTGCTGCTTGGGGTTTTAGGCTGGGTTTCTGTAAAGCACTTTGTGACATCTGCTAATGTAAAAGGGTTTTGGCCACTCTACCATGAAGTGCTGCAAAGTTGGCTATCCTTCTGGAAGGTTCTCCCATCTCCACAGAGGAACTCTAGAGCTCTGTTAGAGTGGCCATCAGGTTCTTGGTCACCTCCCTGACCAAGGCCCTTCTCCCCCAATTGCTCAGTTTGGCTGGGTGGCTAGCTCTCTTGGTGGTTCTAAACTTCTTCCATTTAAGAATGATGGAGGACACTGTGTTCTTGGGGACCTTCAATGTTGCAAAAATGTTTTGGTACCCTTCCCCAGATCGGTGCCTCGACACAATCCTGTCTCGGAGCTCTACGGACAATTCCATCGACCTCTTGGCATTTGCTCAGACATGCACTGTCAACTGTGGGACTGTAACGCTTCTCGTTGGTGGAAGGAGAGGAGAACCAAAATGCAGCGTGGTAATTGTTCGTCATGTTTTAATTGAACAAACTAAACACTTCACAAAATAATAACGAAGAGAAAACTGCCAGGTGAACAGACACGAAACAGAAATTTAACACCCACAACCAAAATGGGGAAAACAGGCTACCTAAATATGATTCTCAATCAGAGACAACGAAGGACACCTGCCTCTGATTGAGAACCATACTAGGCCAAACACATAGAAATATAACAACCTAGAAAAAAGAACATAAACTACCCACCCCAACTCACGACCTGACCAATCTAACACAAAGACATAAAAAAGGAACTAAGGTCAGAACGTGACAGGGACCTTATATATAGAGGTGTGTGCCTTTCCAAATCATGTCCAATCAATTGAATTTACCACAGGTGGACTCCAATAAAGTTGTTGAAACATGTCAAGGACGATCAATGGAAACAGGATGCACCTGAGCTCAATTTTTAGTCTCACAGCAAAGGGTCTGACTACTTTGGTGTTCCTGTCAAAAAAAACTGTTTTCGCTTTGTCGTTATAGGGTATTGTGTGTAGATTGCTGAGGATTTTTTATTTATTTAATCAATTTTAGAATGAGGCTGTAACGTAACAAAATGTGGAAAAGTCAAGGGGTCTGAATAGTTTCCGAAGGCACTGTATGTGTGAAATTTGTTTTGAATGGACCATTATCATACACCTGTCTCAAAACAGGGCCAGGGGAAATACATGTCATCTATGCACTTAAATAGCGAATGGAGGATGTTTTTCTCATGGTTCATTTTCATTCCAACCAGGTAGGCTATATTCCTCTTGTAAAGATAAGCAATGTGCTTAATATTAGGAAAGTTGAGAAATAAATATAGTAGACCTATAGAAAGCTGATGGGCTCCTCCTCTTATTAATAGAGGCCATCACTCTGTTTTCTCATGCAATTGCATATCCTATAGAAATGTTGTGCAACATGAGCTCATGGGCTCTCATGAAGTGTTTGATTAGATTTCTATTATGTTTGCATTGATGTCAGAGTTTTTAGAGGGACAACAAAGTGTTGAGTACCAAGCAATTAGCAAATTTGGTAGGCTACTAATGACCATCAGCAGCATCAGAGCTTGGAGAAGCCTAATTACCGTGACTAAACGGTATAACGTCACTCACTCTCCCTACCCCACTCAAAATGGATAGGGTGCATACTATGACCTCACTCACTCTGCCTACCCCACTCAAAATGGATAGGGTGCATACTATGACCTCACTCACTCTGCCTACCCCACTCAAAATGGATAGGGTGCATACTATGACCACACTCACTCTGCCTACCCCACTCAAAATGGATACGGTGCATACTATGTATAGGACCTAAAAGGGATTTGACATCTCCGACACACAAGCCATGACTAATAGCATACAGTATGTGTGTGTAATATCAACCAGGGCTTATAGTGAATAGAAGCACAGTGTGCCAGCTGTTAGTTGGCTGTGTTTAAAAATGATCTCCTTCAGGCCCACAGATTTATTATTTCATTCCAGACAGAGCTCTCAGAGAGATTGATTATGGCCAGATGAGCGCACAGGTCTAACTGATTAGACTGTCTCACACACACACACACACACACACACACACACACACACACACACACACACACACACACACACACACACACACACACACACACACACACACACACACACACACACACACACACACACAGAGAGAGAGAGAGAGAGAGAGAGAGAGAGAGCGCACATGAACAAATACAACAGTATACTACTATGGTATAAATACTATAGTATTCACTGTTGGGTTTTTGCAGACTTCACTGTAGTATTAGATGTAGTGTTTTAGTGGACCTTAGTAGTATACTGTAGTTTTTACAGTTAACTGTGGTATAAATCAAAGCACAGTCACTACATGTAATATTTTACCGCAAATACTGCAGCAGAACCAAACTCCTTGCTCCGCTATTCTTTCATCCGCATGTGGCTACAATAAGTTGGGTTTTCACAGGAAGTGTCACGGCAGATTTCCTCCTCTTCCTCTGAAGAGGTGAAACAAGGATCGGACCAATATGCGTGGTAAGTGTCCATGGTATTTAATATGAAAACTCAACATGAGCACAAATGCAAAACAACAAAGTGAACTGGCAACGAAACAGTCCCATGTGACACAAACACTGACACAGGAAACAAACACCCACAAACAATCAGTGAAACCCAAGCTACCTAAGTATGATTCTCAATCAGAGACAACTAATGACACCTGCCTCTGATTGAGAACCATACTAGGCCGAAACATAGAAATCCCAAAATCATAGAAAAACAAACATAGACTGCCCACCCCAGCTCACGCCCTGACCATACTAAATAATGACAAAACAAAGGAAATAAAGGTCAGAACGTGACAGGAAGGCTGTGAAGCACTGGAGAAGCTGTGAAGCGCTAGGGAAGCTGTGAAGAACTGGAGAAGCTGTGAAGCGCTAGGGAAGCTGTGAAGCACTGGAGAAGCTGTGAAGCGCTAGGGAAGCTGTGAAGCACTGGAGAAGCTGTGAAGCGCTAGGGAAGCTGTGAAGTACTGGAGAAGCTGTGAAGCGCTAGGGAAGCTGTGAAGCACTGGAGAAGCTGTGAAGCGCTAGGGAAGCTGTGAAGCGCTAGGGAAGCTGTGAAGCGCTAGGGAAGCTGTGCAGCACTGGAGAAGCTGTGAAGCGCTAGGGAAGCTGTGAAGCACTGGAGAAGATGTGAAGCGCTAGGGAAGCTGTGAAGCGCTAGGGAAGCTGTGAAGCGCTAGGGAAGCTGTGAAGCACTGGAGAAGCTGTGAAGCGCTAGGGAAGCTGTGAAGCGCTAGGGAAGCTGTGAAGCACTGGAGAAGCTGTGAAGTGCTAGGGAAGCTGTGAAGCACTGGAGAAGCTGTGAAGCACTGGAGAAGCTGTGAAGGACTGGAGAATCTGTGAAGCGCTAGGGAAGCTGTGAAGCGCTAGGGAAGCTGTGAAGCGCTAGGGAAGCTGTGAAGCACTGGAGAAGCTGTGAAGCGCTAGGGAAGCTGTGAAGCACTGGAGAAGCTGTGAAGCACTGGAGAAGCTGTGAAGCACTGGAGAAACTGTGAAGCGCTAGGGAAGCTGTGAAGCACTGGAGAAGCTGTGAAGCACTAGGGAAGCTGAGAAGCACTGGAGAAGCTGTGAAGCGCTAGGGAAGCTGTGAAGCACTGGAGAAGCTGTGAAGCGCTAGGGAAGCTGTGAAGTACTGGAGAAGCTGTGAAGCGCTAAGGACGCTGTGAAGCACTGGAGAAGCTGTGAAGCGAGGAAGCTGTGAAGCGCTAGGGAAGCTGTGAAGCGCTAGGGAAGCTGTGCAGCACTGGAGAAGCTGTGAAGCGCTAGGGAAGCTGAACCACTGGAGAAGATGTACTGGGGAAGCTGTGAAGCGCTAGGGAAGCTGTGAAGCACTGGAGAAGCTGTGAAGCGCTACGGAAGCTGTGAAGCGCTAGGGAAGCTGTGAAGCACTGGAGAAGCTGTGAAGTGCTAGGGAAGCTGTGAAGCACTGGAGAAGCTGTGAAGCACTGGAGAAGCTGTGAAGAACTGGAGAAGCTGTGAAGCACTGGAGAATCTGTGAAGCGCTAGGGAAGCTGTGAAGCGCTAGGGAAGCTGTGAAGCGCTAGGGAAGCTGTGAAGCACTGGAGAAGCTGTGAAGCCCTAGGGAAGCTGTGAAGCACTGGAGAAGCTGTGAAGCACTGGAGAAGCTGTGAAGCACTGGAGAAGCTGTGAAGCACTGGAGAAGCTGTGAAGCGCTAGGGAAGCTGTGAAGCACTGGAGAAGCTGTGAAGCGCTAGGGAAGCTGAGAAGCACTGGGAAGCTGTGAAGCGCTAAGGAAGCTGTGAAGCACTGGAGAAGCTGTGAAGTGCTAGGGAAGCTGTGAAGCACTGGAGGAAGCTGTGAAGCACTGGAGAAGCTGTGAAGCACTGGGAAGCTGTGAAGCACTGGAGAATCTGTGAAGCGCTAGGGAAGCTGTGAAGCGCTAGGGAAGCTGTGAAGCGCGCTGAAGCACTGGAGAAGCTGTGAAGCACTGGAGAAGCTGTGAAGCACTGGAGAAGCTGTGAAGCGCTGGGAAGCTGTGAAGCGCTAGGGAAGCTGTGAAGCACTGGAGAAGCTGTGAAGCGCTAGGGAAGCTGTGAAGCACTGGAGAAGCTGTGAAGCGCTAGGGAAGCTGTGAAGCACTGGAGAAGCTGTGAAGCGCTAGGGAAGATGTGAAGCGCTAGGGAAGCTGTGAAGCACTGGAGAAGCTGTGAAGCACTGGAGAAGCTGTGAAGCACTGGAGAAGCTGTGAAGCACTGGAGGAAGCACTGGAGAAGCTGTGAAGCGCTAGGGAAGCTGTGAAGCGCTGGAGAAGCTGTGAAGCGCTAGGGAAGAACCTGTGAAGCACTGGAGAAGCTGTGAAGCACTGGGAAGCTGTGAAGCACTGGAGAAGCTGGAAGCTGTGAAGCACTGGAGAAGCTGTGAAGCGCTAGGGAAGCTGTGAAGCACTGGAGAAGCTGTGAAGCGCTAGGGAAGCTGTGAAGCACTGGAGAAGCTGTGAAGCGCTAGGGAAGCTGTGAAGCACTGGAGAAGCTGTGAAGCACTAGGGAAGCTGTGAAGCACTGGAGAAGCTGTGAAGCACTGGAGAAGCTGTGAAGCGCTAGGGAAGCTGTGAAGCACTAGGGAAGCTGTGAAGAACTGGAGAAGCTGTGAAGCGCTAGGGAAGCTGTGAAGCACTGGAGAAGCTGTGAAGCGCTAGGGAAGATGTGAAGCGCTAGGGAAGCTGTGAAGCACTGGAGAAGCTGTGAAGCACTGGAGAAGCTGTGAAGCACTGGAGAAGCTGTGAAGCACTGGAGGAAGCACTGGAGAAGCTGTGAAGCGCTACGGAAGCTGTGAAGCGCTAGGGAACCTGTGAAGCGCTAGGGAAGCTGTGAAGCGCTAGGGAAGCTGTGAAGCACTGGAGAAGCTGTGAAGCGCTAGGGAAGCTGTGAAGCACTGGAGAAGCTGTGAAGCGCTAGGGAAGCTGTGAAGCACTGGAGAAGCTGTGAAGCGCTAGGGAAGCTGTGAAGCACTGGAGAAGCTGTGAAGCACTGGAGAAGCTGTGAAGCACTGGGAAGCTGTGAAGCACTAGGGAAGCTGTGAAGCACTGGAGAAGCTGTGAAGCACTGGAGAAGCTGTGAAGCACTGGAGAAGCTGTGAAGCGCTAGGGAAGCTGTGAAGCACTGGAGAAGCTGTGAAGCGCTAGGGAAGCTGTGAAGCACTAGGGAAGCTGTGAAGCACTGGAGAAGCTGTGAAGCGCTAGGGAAGCTGTGAAGCGCTAGGGAAGCTGTGAAGCGCTAGGGAAGCTGTGAAGCACTGGAGAAGCTGTGAAGCGCTAGGGAAGCTGTGAAGCGCTAGGGAAGCTGTGAAGCACTGGAGAAGCTGTGAAGCGCTAGGGAAGCTGTGAAGCACTGGAGAAGCTGTGAAGTGCTAGGGAAGCTGTGAAGCGCTAGGGAAGCTGTGAAGCACTGGAGAAGCTGTGAAGCGCTAGGGAAGCTGTGAAGCACTGGAGGAGCTGTGAAGCGCTAGGGAAGCTGTGAAGCACTGGAGAAGCTGTGAAGCACTGGAGAAGCTTTGAAGTGCTAGGGAAGCTGTGAAGAACTGGAGAAGCTGTGAAACACTGGAGAAGCTGTGAAGCACTGGGGAAGCTGTGAAGCACTGGAGAAGCTTTGAAGCACTGGAGAAGCTGTGAAGCGCTGGAGAAGCTGTGAAGCGCTAGGGAAGCTGTGAAGCGCTAGGGAAGCTGTGAAGCACTGGAGAAGCTGTGAAGCGCTAGGGAAGCTGTGAAGCACTGGAGAAGCTGTGAAGCGCTAGGGAAGCTGTGAAGCGCTAGGGAAGCTGTGAAGCACTAGGGAAGCTGTGAAGCGCTAGGGAAGCTGTGAAGCACTGGAGAAGCTGTGAAGCACTGGAGAAGCTGTGAAGCACTGGAGAAGCTGTGAAGCACTGGAGAAGCTGTGAAGCGCTAGGGAAGCTGTGAAGCACTGGAGAAGCTGTGAAGCGCTAGGGAAGCTGTGAAGCGCTAGGGAAGCTGTGAAGCACTGGAGAAGCTGTGAAGCGCTAGGGAAGCTGTGAAGCACTGGAGAAGCTGTGAAGCGCTAGGGAAGCTGTGAAGCGCTAGGGAAGCTGTGAAGCACTGGAGAAGCTGTGAAGCGCTAGGGAAGCTGTGAAGAACTGGAGAAGCTGTGAAGCGCTAGGGAAGCTGTGAAGCACTGGAGAAGCTGTGAAGCGCTAGGGAAGCTGTGAAGCGCTAGGGAAGCTGTGAAGCGCTAGGGAAGCTGTGAAGCACTGGAGAAGCTGTGAAGCGCTAGGGAAGCTGTGAAGCGCTAGGGAAGCTGTGAAGCGCTAGGGAAGCTGTGAAGCCAGCTGTATGTAGCCTATTGCATGATTGTGTTCATGAGTATGATATTAAATGTGTATGTTTAATACTTTTCATCTGTTTGGCTACAAATATGGTATATTCATATGGGCAGAATATTATAGCTAAGGCCTATATACATTTCTTGATATGGGTAGAATGTTGTACATAAATTTGTTCATATGGTTCTATAAAGGCTGAATGTTTAAAACAGCCAATATCTAATTTCTCTGGGGAAACTAGATATTGGGCAAAAATAAAACAAATTTGTTTGTACTTTTTCGGGACATCCAAATTGGTAGTTAGTCCCGTACGGGCTCGGGAGAGATCCATGCGTCCTCCGAAACACGGCCCCGCCAAACCACACTGCTTCTTGACACACTGCTCGTTTAACCCGGAAGCCAGCCACACCAATGTGTCGGAGGAAACACCGTACAGCTGGCGACCGAAGTCAGAGTGCAAACACCTGGCCCGCCACAAGAGCGCGATGGGACAAGGATACCCTGGCCAGCCAAAACCTCCCCTAACCTGGACTACGCTGGGCCAATTGTGCACCGCCTCGTTTGTCTCCCGGTCGCGGCCGGCTGCGACACAGCCTGGGATCGAACCCAGGTCTGTAGTGATGCCTCTAGCACTGCGCCACTGGGGGGGCCTCAAAAAAACATTTTAAAACCTCCATTAACACAACCATTCACTATAAAACCTTTATTTATCAACAACAAAGGGTAACAAAATATAATATAATAAGCCTAAAACATTTATTTCAAATAACCAAAAAAATACCCCAAAATAAGACTAGGCTTACATGACAATGCAGCACCATAAAAACAAGTTCAGGAACAAATCTTCCAAGAATGTGCTTAATTTTCTGGTCTCATGAGGATTTTGGAGTAATTGAGAGAGTTTAAATTGTTGTGTCATGAAGAAATGCCCAAGTAGACTAGGTGCTCATTTTTCTCAGATGGATTTTCACGTATTCACAACTGAAACTAGAAAGTGTAGGCAACGTTCTTCAGGTAAGACTCCAGCCATTCAGTCGCGAACTACTTCTGAACCAGTGACTTCAGGTCCTTCTGTTGCTTACGGTAGAGGGGTCTTGCCATGGAAAACACCAGCACCAGAGAAACACCAGCAAGTTGCTGCTCCATTCTCATTTCGCCACTTTGCTGTAAGCATTTCAATTTCTCCATGAACTTCCAAATGGTGGGGTGGGTAGCGCCAAAATTGGCCAAACATTTTCGATGCCAGCCCTCCCCTCTGTTGTTGGTCTTTGCCAAGTCTTACAGGACAGCATGGCAGCAGTTCCATAATTCTGAAAATACAAAAAGAGATATAAGCAGATTAGCAACCATGCTGTCATCAATAATAAGAATATGAATAATACATCCATTATTATGTTAAACAACACATACCTATGGGAAACATTGGCTTTCTGACCTTCTCCCCAACCCATGTTGCCTGAAAGTATGTCAGAAGCTCCTCCAGTTGATGTTCCGGGCGCTGAAAGAACCGCGTATCCAGCACAAATTGGAGAACACCACCTCAGTTAGCCATATGCGACCTTGTCATTCAAAAGCATCATATTCGGTGCACTTCCAGAAGGACTTATTTGCGGTCTATAATTCCCATCTGTAGGTGTAGCCTTCATGCGCCAGGATATTTCTTTGAAGCATGGAGAGGATACATTTGGATTCCATTGCTTGTCAGAGACGTCACCAGGACCTTGGATACGTGAGTGCCACTGGAAGGTTGGTGGACTATAATTTCCTCCTCATTTTGTAGGTCTACAATCTGTGTATCCACTCTTTTCATTGGCCTATGTTATTGGTTGCATTTAAGACCAGGGTCGTTCGTTTTAATGATCTCAGTCTGTCAATGTCAGAGTATCTTGTCATCTTGGTCATTTGTGTGGTATTAAAAAAGATTATTGTAACGTCTCCAATCATGTAAAATGATGTAGAATTACAGGAATTTCTTCCTCAAACCCGCAAATAGGATGATTTGCAGGTCTCCCATCAGCCCCTGGTCTTCAGGGCTGAGCACCTGGTTATGAAACTCTGGGGTGGCCCTTTAAGCTTTAGCAAGAGCAAGGTATTGTGTTTCATTTGAAAACAGCATAACATTTTGTGGTAATCAAATGTGCTTCAATATCTTTATATTGTTACCATTATAGCCTAACCCTTTAATCATAGGCTATTGTTACTTTCTGTCTCTAAAATCACAATGTTTAAAATTCTATGCTAAAGCCAATAGATAATATTCTACCCAATGAACACATTTATTTTAGGCCACATAAAGAACAGCTATGCATGATTTAATGAAAAGCAGCAAACAGACACAACAGTGTTTGACATTCTTCAATAAAAGACTCAGAAACAGAAACATGCAATAGGCTATACAGCTGGCTTCACAGTTTACCCGCCAAATAGCCCGCCTACAAGGACACTTAACAGATCTCGACAACGTTGAGTGTGCGAGGGGGTCTGTGCGCTTCCACAAAAAAGTTTTGCTCGACAAAAAGACATGTAAGCAGTATAAATACTGTACTAAAAGAAAACTGTATTATATGCTATAGTAATTAATATAGTGTTTTTGCAGATTATAGTATATTGTAGTATTTACTGTAGTGTTATTGCAGACAATACTGTAATATTTACTATAGTGTTTTTGTTTCATTATCGTTGACATAGAAGTGGAAGCTTTCTCCTTCAGGAAACCAACTGGTGAAATACTAAAAGAGCAAATTTCCCATAACATGTAGGTAGGTAGGTAGGTAGGTAGGTTTGGGGTCTGAACAGAGAGTTCAGAGCTTCTGCTCTTTTCTATAACATGTAGGGAACACAATATATGGTCTAAACATGGCATGTAGGTTTCTCACTTATGGGGCGACAAATTGTGATATGGGGGATGGGAATGGGTGGCGTATATGCAAAATCTGACGTCAAAGTATTTTTCTGTCTAAATAGACAGCAATTTCTGATACTCCAGGACACTGTATATTCTCATCAACTCGCTTGTTCTTGTGTCAGGAAATGAAATACCACAATCTGATAATATACAGTGGGGAGAACAAGTATTTGATAACCTGCAAAATTGGCAGTGTTTCCTACTTACAAAGCATGTAGAGGTCTGTCATTTTTATCATAGGTACACTTCAACTCCTGAGAGACGGAATCTAAAACAAAACTCCAGAAAATCACATTGTATGATTTTTAGGTAATTAATTTGCATTTTATTGCATGACATAAGTATTTGATCACCTACCAACCAGTAAGAATGCCGGCTCTCACAGACCTGTTAGTTTTTCTTTAAGAAGCCCTCCTGTTCTCCACTCATTACCTGTATTAACTGCACCTGTTTGAACTCGTTACCTGTATAAAAGACATCTGTCCACACACTCAATCAAACAGACTCCAACCTCTCCACAATGGCCAAGATCAGAGAGCTGTGTAAGGACATCAGGGATTAAATTGTAGACCTGCACAAGGCTGGGATGGGCTACAGGACAATAGGCAAGCAGCTTGATGAGAAGGCAACAACTGTTGGCGCAATTATTAGAAAATGGAAGAAGTTCATGATGAAGGTCAATCACCCTCGGTCTGGGGCTCCATGCAAGATCTCACCTCGTGGGGCATCAATGATCATGAGGAAGTTGAGGGATCAGCCCAGAACTACACGGCAGGACCTGGTCAATGACCTGAAGAGAGCTGGGACCACAATCTCAAAGAAAACCATTAGTAACACACTACGCCATCATGGATTAAAATCCTGCAGCGCACGCAAGGTCCCCCTGCTCAAGCCAGCGCATGTCCAGGCCCGTCTGAAGTTTGCCAATGACTATCTGGATGATCCAGATGAGGAATGGGAGAAGGTCATGTGGTCTGATGAGACAAAAATATAACTTTTTGGTCTGAACTCCACTCGCCGTGTTTGGAGGAAGAAGAAGGATGAGTACAACCCCAAGAACACCATCCCAACCGTGAAGCATGGACGTGGAAACATCATTCTTTGGGGATGCATTTCTGTAAAGGGGACAGGACAACTGCAACATATTGAGGGAAGGATGGATGGGGCCATGTATCGCGAGATCTTGTCCAACAACCTCCTCCCCTCAGTAAGAGCATTGAAGATGGGTCGTGGCTGGGTCTTCCAGCATGACAATGACCTGAAACACACAGCCAGGGCAACTGAGGAGTGGCTCCATAAGAAGCATCTCAAGGTCCTGGAGTGGCCTAGCCAGTCTCCAGACCTGAACCCAATAGAAAATCTTTGAAGGGAGCTGAAAGTCCGTATTGCACAGCGACAGCCCCGAAACCTGAAGGATCTGGAGAAGGTCTGTAAGGAGGAGTGGGCCAAAATCCCTGCTGCAGTGTGTGCAAACCTGGTCAAGAACTACAAGAAACGTATGATCTCTGTAATTGCAAACAAAGGTTTCTGTTTCTGCTTTTTTTAATTACTTAAAAATCATACAATGTGATTTTCTGGATTTTTGTTTTTGTTCTGGATTCCGTCTCTCACAGTTGAAGTGTACCTATGATAAAAGTTACAGACCTCTACATGCTTTGTAAGTAGGAAAACCTGCAAAATCGGCAGTGTATCAAATACTTGTTCTCCCCACTGTACCTGGCTATTACAACAGATCAAAGATGTTTGCCTTTGTAGGGCAGTATGCCGTCCCTGGAAGGGGTGCGTCACCTGAGTGGGTTGATTCACTGATGTGGTCATCCTGTCTGGGTTGGCGCCCCCCCTTGGGTTGTGCCATGGCGGAGATCTTTGTGGGCTATACTCGTTCCTGTCTCAGGATGGTAAGTTGGTGGTTGAAGATATCCCTCTAGTGGTGTGGGGGCTGTGCTTTGGCAAAGTGGGAGGGGTTATATCCTTCCTGTTTGGGCCTGTCCGGGGGTGTCCTCGGATGGGTCCACAGTGTCTCCTGACCCCTCCTGTCTCAGCCTCCAGTATTTATGCTGCAGTAGTTTATGTGTCGGGGCTAGGGTCAGTTTGTTATATCTGGAGTACTTCTCCTGTCCTATTCGGTGTCCTGTGTGAATCTAAGTGTGCGTTCTCTAATTCTCTCCTTCTCTCTCTCGGAGGACCTGAGCCCTAGGACCATGCCCCAGGATTACCTGACATGATGACTCCTTGCTGTCCCCAGTCCACCTGGCCATGCTGCTGCTCCAGTTTCAACTGTTCTGCCTTCTTATTATTCGAACATGCTGATCATTTATGAACATTTGAACATCTTGGCCATGTTCTGTTATAATCTCCACCCGGCACAGCCAGAGGAGGACTGGCCACCCCACATACGCTCTCTCTAATTCTCTCTTTTTTTCTCTCTCTCGGAGGACCTGAGCCCTAGGACCATGCCCCAGGACTACCTGACATGATGACTCCTTGCTGTCCCCAGTCCATCTGACCGTGCTGCTGCTCCAGTTTCAACTGTTCTGCCTTATTATTATACGACCATGCTGGTCATTTATGAACATTTGAACATCTTGGCCATGTTCTGTTATAATCTCCACCCGGCACAGCCAGAAGAGGACTGGCCACCCCACATAGCCTGGTTCCTCTCTAGGTTTCTTCCTAGGTTTTGGCCTTTCTAGGGAGTTTTTCCTAGCCACCGTGCTTCTACACCAGCATTGCTTGCTGTTTGGGGTTTTAGGCTGGGTTTCTGTACAGCAGTTTGAGATATCAGCTGATGTACGAAGGGCTATATAAATAAATTTGATTTGATTTGATTTAGAAAGTGTTGTGATTTTGCGGACTGTAGTGTTTTTGTGAACATTACTGTAGTACTGTAAATGAGAATGTGTTCTCAGTCAACTTACCAGGTAAAATAATGGATATTAATAAATAAAATACATTTACTATAGTTTTTTGGGGGGGGGAAATACTGTAGTATTTATGATATTATTCTACACTACTGTCAATGTAGTGCAAGGGGTTCCTGCTCCAGCTAGAGCTTTACCTAGCTACCGTTCGCCCGACTCCCTCGGGAGAGGAGAGTGTGAGTGTCCTCGTCTCCTGCCTGACGGGCAGAGCCCTGGAGTGGGCCAACGCGGTCCAGACTCAGCAAGTGACCATTACCTTGAGTTCACCCGCCGTTTCCGGGCTGTGTTCGACCACCCACCGGAGGGGCGAGCGGCAGGTGAACGGCTGTTCCACTTTAGGCAGGAGACGAGGAGCGCGCAGGACTTTGCACTGGAGTTTCGGACCCTAGCCACTGGAGCGTGGTGGAACGACAGGGCCCTGATGGACCACTACCGGTGTAGCCTCTGGGAGGATGTCCACAGGGAGCTAGCTTGTCGGGACGCCACCCTCACACTAGACAAACTAATTGACACGTCAATCCGGCTGGACAACCTGCTAGCTGCTCGCGGGCGTCCAGAACGGGTTCTGTTTGTTCCACCCCCCAGCACTCCCGCTCCAAAACCCATGGAGTTAGGGGGTGCTGCATCTAGGGCAACCGGAGGAGGAGCCTCCTCCTGCACAAGTTGTGGTCGGAGAGGGTACACTGCCGACCGGTGCTGGAGAAGCTCGTCTGGGAGTCGAGAGGGCAGGCAGAGCACTGCTTGGACACCCCAGGTGAGTCAACACCAGGCTCACCCAGAGCTTCCTGTTGGTCATATGTTTGTACTAATATCTTTTCCTGATATTTCCCCCTCTTCCCAGCATAAGGCGCTAATCGATTCAGGCGCAGCTGGGAGTTTTATGGATCACGGGTTCGCTCATAGGTTAGGGATTCCGTTGGTGCAGATAGGCCAACCCTTCCCCTTGTACTCCCTAGATTGTTGACCGGTAGGGTCAGGGAGGCCACGGTTCCACTGGACATGGTAACGCATGCCTATTTGGCTCTCGCTTTCTGTAAGAAGAGGGTGACCCAATTACCACCTCGTCGACGAGGAGATTGTGTGATAAACCTCCAGGTAAACGTAGCACTTCCCAGGAGTCACGTGTATCCCCTGTCACAGGAGGAGACGGTGGATATGGAGACATATGTCATTGAATCTCTGGGACAGGGGTACATTCGGCCGTCCATGTCACCCGTCTCCTCGAGTTTCTTTTTTGTGAAGAAGAAGGAGGGAGGTCTGCGTCCGTGCATTGATTATAGAGGTCTAAATTCCATCACAGCAGGGTTTAGTTACCCACTAGCTCTCATCGCTACGGCGGTGGAATCATTTCACGGAGCACACTTCTTCACAACTGGATCTTAGGAGCGCGTATAACTTGGTGCGTATCCAGAAGGGAGATGAGTGGAAGACCGCGTTTAGTACCACATCTGTCCATTATAAGTACCCCGTCATGCCGTATGGGTTGAAGAATGCCCCACCCGTCATTCAATCCTTTGTAGACGAGATTCTCAGGGACCTGCACGGGCAGGGTGTGGTGGTTTATATCGATGACTTTCTGATTTATTCCGCCACGCGCGCCGCCGCGCATGTGTCTCTGGTGTGCAAAGGTGCTTGCGCGACTGCTGGAGCATGACCGGCACGGCAAGGCCGAGAAATGAGTGTTCTCCAAACAAGCCGTCTCTTTCCTGGGGTATCGCATTTCCACATCTGGGGTGGTGATGGAGTGTGACCGCGTTACAGCTCAAATCAAATCAAATCAAATTTTATTTGTCACATACACATGGTTAGCAGATGTTAATGCGAGTGTAGCGAAATGCTTGTGCTTCTAGTTCCGACAATGCAGTAATAACGAACAAGTAATCTAACTAACAATTCCAAAAAACTACTGTCTTATACACAGTGTAAGGGGATAAAGAATATGTACATAAGGATATATGAATGAGTGATGGTACAGAGCAGCATAGGCAAGATACAGTAGATGATATCGAGTACAGTATATACATAAGAGATGAGTATGTAAACCAAGTGGCATAGTTAAAGTGGCTAGTGATACATGTATTACATAAGGATGCAGTCGATGATATAGAGTACAGTATCTACGTATGCATATGAGATGAATAATGTAGGGTAAGTAACATTATATAAGGTAGCATTGTTTAAAGTGGCTAGTGATATATTTACATCATTTCCCATCAATTCCCATTATTAAAGTGGCTGGAGTAGAGTCAGTGTCATTGACAGTGTGTTGGCAGTAGCCACTCAATGTTAGTGGTGGCTGTTTAACAGTCTGATGGCCTTGAGATAGAAGCTGTTTTTCAGTCTCTCAGTCCCAGCTTTGATGCACCTGTACTGACCTCGCCTTCTGGATGATAGCGGGGTGAACAGGCAGTGGCTCGGGTGGTTGATGTCCTTGATGATCTTTATGGCCTTCCTGTAGCATCGGGTGGTGTAGGTGTCCTGGAGGGCAGGTAGTTTGCCCCCGGTGATGCGTTGTGCAGACCTCACTACCCTCTGGAGAGCTGTGCGTAATTGGCCGACTCCGACCACGGTAAAGGAGGTGCAGCGGTTCTTAGGGTTTGCCAATTACTACTGGAGGTTTATCCGGGGTTTTGGCCAGGTGACTGCTCCCATTACCTCACAGCTGAAGAGGGGGCCGGTGCATTTGCGGTGGTCAGTGGAGGCGGGCAGAGCTTTTAGTCGTCTGAAGGAGCTGTTTACCGATGCTCCCGTATTGGCTCATCCGGGCCCCTCTTTGGCACTCATGGTGGAGGTGGACACGTCCAAGGCTGGGGTTGGAGCCGTGCTATCACAGCGCTCGGGGACGCCACCGAAGCTTTACCCCTGCGCTTTTTTTTCGAGGAAGCTCAGTCCGGCGGAGCGAAATGATGACGTGCGGGACCGGGAGTTGCTGGCAGTGGTAAAAGTTCTGAAGGTGTGGAGACATTGGCTTGAGGGGGGAAACACCCTTTTCTCATCTGGACTGACCACCGTAATCTGGAGTACATCCGGGCAGCGAGGAGACTGAATCCTCGCCAGGCAAGGTGGGCCATGTTTTTCACCAGATTTCGTTTCACCATCTCTTATAGACCAGGGTCCCGTAACACTAAGGTCAACGCACTGTCCCGTCTTTATGATACCGAGGAGCAGTCCATCGATCCTACTCCCATACTTCCGGCCTCATGTCTGGTGGCACCGGTGTTATGGGAGGTGGACGCGGACATTGAGCGGGCATCACGGTTAGAACCCACGCCACCACAATGTGGTGCCGCTTGGTACGTGCCGCTTGGTGTTCGTGACCCTCCTCGGGTCATCCGGGAATTGAGAGGACGGTGCGGGGTCTTAGGGGGAGATACTGGTGGCCCACTTTAGCTAAGGACATGAGGTTTTATGTCTCCTCCTGTTCGGTGTGCGCTCAGATTAAGGCTCCTAGACACCTGCCTAGAGGGAAGTTACAGCCCCTCCCCATTCCACAACGGCCTTGGTCACATCTGTCGTTGGACTTCCTCACCGACCTTCCCCCGTCTCAGGGGAACACCACGATCCTGGTCGTTGTGGATCGGTTTTCGCATTCCTGCCGTCTCATCCGGTTGCCCGGTCTCCCTACGGCCCTGCAGACTGCGGAGGCCCTGTTAACCCACGTCTTCCGGCACTACGGGGTTTCTGATCGGGGTCCCCAGTTCACGTCCCGGGTTTGGAGGGCGTTCATGGAGCGTCTGGGGGTCTCGATCAGCCTGACCTCAGGTTTTCACCCCGAGAGCAATGGGCAGGTGGAGAGAGTGAACCAGGATGTGGGTAGGTTTCTGCGGTCGTATTGCCAGGACCGGCCAGGAGAATGCGCGATGTAAACACTGTCTTCATTGATAGACTCAGTCTGTCTATCACAGGGAAGGAAAGGGGGTATTATAAATGAGTTGATCGGCCAGCCAGGGTCCCACTGAGGAGCATCTCCTCCCCTGAGTCTTAAGGGCTGATTGATTGTTGGTCTATAGCCCCATTGACTACTGCTGCTGCTGAGGAGGAGACCCTATGAACCACATTTTCTTCTCTAAGACTAAAGCCCACTGAGGTGTGTGTGTCTCAGACCTTGTTTCTAAAATCCTGTGCCACTGCTCACCATGTGGTAGGTAATCAATGACCTCCAGAACCTCCTCTCTGTCCTAAACACACTCCTCAAGACCTCTGGGGAATGGCTAGAGGCCACTATTCACTGATCTAACCTTTTCCATTCACTTGTGGATGATGTATGATTCACACACGCAGGCTATCTACTTGAACGCCACAGAGAACAGCTCGATTCAGAGGAAGGTGGCAGACTACAAGAAGCAGCCACTGTGTTACCAACAGTAGAGAGGGGTGAGAGAATGTCCAGCCAATCACAAAATGTGTTTGATGAGCATAATGCAACCACTTATGTCAGAACACATGTTTCAAAACAGTCATTAGCAATACTGACAAGGTTAAAAAGGGAAGAAAAATATGCCCTGCACTAATTATTAATTAGCCTGTTGGTCTCTGCTGGTGATCAATAATGACAACACACACACACTGTGGGGCGTGCACACACACACACACACACACACACACACACACACTATTAATGAAACCAGATTACTGTCACCACAGATAGCACTCCAAGAAAGATTTCACCCGCTCTGGACTCTATCCGATTTCGGCTACACAAAACATGACATGTTGATTAAATATTTGTAAATATTTGCTTTGATTTCTCAAGCTTAGGTATTGAATATTAAAGCTTTGCTCTCAGAGTCCACTCACAGCACTGCTTATTGATCAATGTCAGTGTTTCCCCCTTTTCAGTGCGTGATAGTGGGTGCGGTAGTGGGAGTGGCCAGTGGTGCAGTTTTAGAGGCCCTCCTCCTAGCCAAAAATATCCTGCAATCCTACACATCTTGTCATGGGGCAGAGAGAACATATCACAGTTTTAAAACTAGTTTCTTGCAATTTTACGCGTTTCTCATGGGCCTGAGATAAAAATTGCCGTTTCAAAGCAAATGTTGTACAATTCAACACATTTCCCATTGTGCTGAGAAAATGTTCAGTTTTAAAGCTACTTTCCTGCAATTATAAAAATGTTGCCAAATTATGCCTTGTTCTTAACGCTATCTGAGTAACTCAAACGTTATAACAAAATCAACGGGGCCCATGCCATGACATTTTTTGAATTTCAGATTCTCCCTGACTCTCTAGTTAGTTCTCGAAGATGATCTTATTAAAAAAAATCTTGCTCCATTATCTTTTTCTACATATCTGGTTGTAGTCATTTAAGTTTACACTGAACACATTTTACCACCCTGAAAATTATTTTCCTAAATAAAATCGTTAAAAAACGGTGCGCAAAATGCATATAGGGGAAGCAATGAATGTGTTTTATTATACTTCACACACACACACACACACACAGACTGTGAGTGGTCTGATCAATGGATTTTGGGATGAAATAAAATAAAGTAATGGAAGGGATCTAATCAGACAGAGGGATGGAGGGAAGGAAGGAGGAAGAGACAGTGATGGAAAGATCCAGCTGGGGAGGAAGGGATGTACTGTACTGGAGAATGAGAGAGATGGACAGTGAGATGAGAGAGCAGAAGAGGAAGGACCAGGGCAGGCAGGGTTGTTGGCTCAGGGAGGGTTCATTCACAAGCCAGTGTCCCCTCCTGATTCAGAAGTACAGTCCAGAGACCCACTCTCTCACTGGCACCGCCAGCACTGTCAACATAACACAAAGGCAAAGGGAGATGCAAAACATGCCCTGCATCCTCTATTGAACACAGGAAGCTTCAGTTCCCTTTATAAAATGTAGTTACTCTGTAACTTTGTTAACTATATATTAATAAAATATAGCAATGAATGGTTGAAGTTTAAGGGAAGCAAACAGACCAACTTCTGTGTAAAATGACTTGCTAGTATATTACCACGTAATAACAAAAACATTGACATTACATTTGGCTACATGGTATCTGTGCAACTTCAAGTAAATTGTGGCCATGTTTCTCATTTTCAACTCAGGAGGTTGGCCCTGGATTTAAAGCTCAGCTGGCTTCAGAAAGGTTGAGCCCCTTTGGAGATAATGCTCTGAGCAAACAGAAAGATAATCTTCTAGAGTCTAGGCTGAATATGATCCCAATGCAGTCTATTCCATATCCGTGTCACTCTCATACCTGTCCTTATCCAGACAGACCCAGGAGAATATCAAATTCCTGATGTCACTATTTCTATATGGAAATATTTTGGGATTTTTTTATGTTGAACTAATTACCGAAAAATGACCCCACAGTAAGCATTTCACTGTTGTTTACGAAGCATGTGACAAATACATTTTGTTTTATGTTGATTTGATAGTGTGTCAGAGGGAGTCCTAAAATCCCATTAGAACACTAGTCCAGAAAGACAGGGAGTGCACCTATACAACTATTGCGATTTCATTATCACTTCAATGGTGTCAGTTATGTGTACATTTTCTGTCCGTTGAATGGTTTATTGTATTGTGTTAATCCATTTGAAGCCAAGTAAGTCAGGTTGGTTAACATGAACCAAGAAACAAACAATGTAACGTCTTGAAATGTAACGTTACATTGCTAGCCTGTTCATTGTCTCATTGTAGTCAGGGTCTGAGTCTGGGCCACCCGTTCAAAATGATCTTCGATAATTACAAAATAAACAATTAGGCAGATTAATTTTATTATATTTTTCTATCTATAGAATCGTCACAGATTTTAAAAATGACAAAAAGTAGCCTACCAGTAGTTACTCAATCCAATCGCCTACAGCCTAGGCAGCACCCATCATAAATAAGACATCAATCATGATAGATAGAGCACTGGATTTCGCTACAGGGAATTCCCAGAACCCTGTTTAGTGAACTAGCTGAAACATATTTAGGTGTTGTACAAATATTATTATTAATGAGTATCTGCAAATTGCCTAACAAAAGAACACAACACAACATTAGACAAAACTATAACAGCATCATCGTTTAACGTTCGAGCGCTCTGGTGCACCTTACCTAAAAAGCGAGTCCACTTTCTATTCTCGTAGAAGGGTGACAAATGGCTCTTGCAAAAGCAGAATTTTCGGTAAAATGCGAATTTATCAAAAAGTCGAGTTCCTTTAGTTACCAACACGGTTTCAGTGCGCGTTGTTGTGTATCCTCCGTTCCGCTATTGCGACCTCGAGCCAACCTCGTGCGGTTGAGCTAAAAAGCCTGTTCCCGAGCCATCTGGTATCCTGTCATTCCTTACCCAAATAAAAACAGCACTTCCTTGATGGACTCACTTCTCTGTCACTAGACAATCACGCGGGGGTTAGTCTATTCGGAGGTTCAAACTATTTCAAGAATGTATAGTCAATTCGGAGGTTCAAATTATTTCAAGAATGTATCATTCACAACGTTCTTAATAAAAATGGAGGAAGATAGTTTCCGAAGAGCTTTCTTAAAAAATCTCTCAAGTCGGCATTCCTTCTCTCACCACACGAGGATAGTACTCTGGACCAATCGAGCGCGCCGAAGCTACTCTATAGCGCGTGGTACTACGTCTACGTTCTCCAGTGTGACATGCAAACGACTTTGTCTGTAGCCTATCCTTAAATTTTTACAGAAATTTGAATTGAATAGCCCATACATATAAAATTGTGAGGGATGGATATATCATCACTTTTTATTTGCTGCTGAAGCTGACAACTGATGGTATTTTCTATCTAGTTGCTTCTCTCCACTCCCCTTTCCACACGTGTCTGTGTGTGTTGGTGTGTGCATACCTGAGCCACACCATGGTTAGTTACACTGATTTCACATGCAAAAATATCCCTCCAAGCAACATCAACATGAGGTGCTCAGCTGATTCCCCAATGAGCTTATTTTTCATTCCTCTCTGTCAACACGATCTCACACTGAATTCGTTCAAATATGTACAAAGGTATTTTAGAAGATCTTGTGCTTTTTTGTGTGTTTTTATGTGGCTTACTTAGGGTGAAAATACACACACGTTTGTGGAACTTAATTCGTAGGAAAATACCCATTTTTGTGCGACTTCATTCATAGGAAAATACATTTTGTTGGGGGCAAACATTCAAACAATATTTTGAAAGTTATTGGAGCAATGTATTTTGGGCAATGGTGTTCTGCCTTTTTTGTGTCCCACAGTAAAGGATTTCCTCCTCTTCGTCTGAGGAGGAGTAAAGGATCGGACCAAAGCGCACCGTGGTAAGTGTCCATATTGATTTATTTTTTTTAAAACACAGCTGGACACTGGAACAAAATAATAAATGTGAATCAACAAAACAGTCCCGTTGTGGGGCAAACACTGACAGGGAAACAAACACCCACAAACCAAAAGTGAAACCCAGGCTACCTAAGTATGATTCTCAATCAGAGACAACTAACGACACCTGCCTCTGATTGAGAACCATACTAGGCCGAACACAAAAACCAACATAGAAAAACAAACATAGACTGCCCACCCCAACTCACGCCCTGACCATACTAAAACAAAGAATAAAATAACAGAACTATGGTCAGAACGTGACACTCACATTTACTTTTCCAAAAAATGAGCGTGTTAACAACCCAATATTGTTAATCAACCAGGTTGTCACCAAAATACTAATAATATAATAGTACCCTTACATTTTAATTTTAATTTTATTAATGCCAATGCTATGTCGATTTTTAGGAGGGTTGCCAGTTTGGAGTAAAAAGCTGTGTGGTATCGATGAAGGCATCGGGAGATACATTTTCATGATGGGAAATTAATTAATTAATTAATGTGGGGAAACAGAAGACCTGCAAAAAAATATTTTTGTTTTAAATTCCCCTGGTGTAACTGCATGGTATTTGCAACTATACCGAGTCTAAACTATGACCAATTAAGCCACATCAATGCAGTTAAACAGGTTCATGTAAAATAATGAATTATGTTGACTTACACTTCTGGCACTTCCAAGGCCGTTTCCTGATGATTATTACGGTCGTGCCAATAATCGTATATACTTAGGCTATTGTAACAAGGCATATGCCCGCATTGTAGGCCTACTGATTCTGCCCAGAGGCCTACTATGCTTTCATGGCAATGGCTGTTGGAGCTCACTTTGCCACATGTGAGCCCTGGTTAGAGTCCCTGTTGCAGCTTTCACTTTCTTCCACTACACTGGTGGCAGCATTGGGATCATGTCCAGCTCACTTCTAGTTACAGTATGTGTTCGTCTAGCATGTTGTATTTCAACATTATGTTGGGTGTATTTACATTGATATATCTGGTGAACAATGGATATGCAACAATGGTTAGAAATAGTCACTACACATGTGATCAAGCCTTACATCAAAGTTGCCTGAAGCTGAATGGAATGTGCAATGTCCTGACCAGTTATTCAGAAGAAAATCCTCTGTGACTGTCTAATTTACATAAGTTAATTAGACACACATTCTACACATTTACAAACTACCTGTTTAAAGTGTTATTACAACCATGATGTTATTTTGTTACTTAAGCTTATACATCTAATGACCTGACAGTGACATATGGGTAGACAAATCATTTAAGTTTGTTAAGCAACAAAACACAACTTATCCTTTTTTTAGGATGCAAACCAGTAATACGAATCACTGTTGATCCATCCTGTTCTTATTTAATGAGACGGATGTAGGATTTTCTATGGCCTAGAATCCAGTGATGAAGGACGAAGCTCCTCTAGGTTCTCATTGGCGAAGACTGAACTAAAGTTATGGGTTATATGTCTCCTATACCACTTTGCCCAACATGTTACACCCCAGAGGTTGTAAATAAACCCATTTTAAGGTGATATACAGTCACTTGTATCATTAATATAGGGCTGTGAAACCCATAGCTGAATGGGTTTTCTCACTTGAAATTGAACATATTTATGAGGTATTTCATTCATTTCAGACTCTCCTATGCCACTATTCCTAACATCTTATACTCCATCGGTTGTAAAAAAAATATATATAAAAAAATAAACCTTTTTAAGTTGATAATTACTTGTATCATTATTATAGGGCTGTGAAACCCATAGCCGAATGGCTTCAGACAGAGCATTTCTCTGTTTTGTAACATGGCAAACAGAGCAATTTCTGTTTTGTAACAGGTGGTGTCCATTTATTTACAGAACTGTGTTGATTAATTATTGCTTTCTTCACTGGAATACAGAATATTTATAAAAATGCCAAATATACCAAAAGATAAATCAAGCAGAGATTTACGACTATTTAACCATGTTAATCATTACTGAAACATGCAAATTACTAACATTTAACCAGTTAAAGATAATGAATACATGACAACTAGATACAAATATTTTACTAAAAATAATTCATACTAAAGTCAAGAGTTGGCTATAACATGAGTACAAACAAAGTGAGTGTGTGTATGTGTGTAAGTGTTTGTGTGTGTGTGTGTGTGTATTATGGTGTGTATTATAATTTCCCATCATAAAAATGTATCCCCATTCCCCAATCAAATACCTTCATCGATACAACAAAAAATAAATGTATTTTTTCTCCAATCTGGCAACCCTCATAAAATTCTCCTTGTATAAAATGCATTATGAAAGAAACGGTGTATGGTACACGAAAAGGGAAGCCTTGTGTTAAATGCCTTATGAAGAACATTTTGTAATGTACTGTAGGCTCCACAAAATATGAAATGCATTGTAAAGAAAGTTGTGTAGGCCTACTGTTGCCTACATGGAAAAAGAGCCTTTCTGACTACAAGTGCACTAGCATCCCAAAGTATTAAGTGAAAACACGCATAGAAAACAGTATTGGCATTAATAAATTAAAAAAGAACAAGGTAAGGCTCCTATTATATCATAATTATTTAGGTGACAGCCCGGTTGATTAACAATATTGGGTTGTTAACACATTCGTTTTATTATGTAGATACATGTGGGACACAAAAAAGTCAGTGTAGGATACCGTTGCCCATCATGCACTGCTCTAATAACTTTCAAGAGATCGTTCCAAAGTTTGCCCCCCAAAAATATATTTTTGCTAGGAATGAAGTTGCACAAAAATGTGAATTTTCCTACGAATTAAGTCGCACAAAATATATGTATTTTTACACGAATAAAGCCACACAAAAATGCAGAGAATCTGCTGAAATACTTTTTGTACATATTTGAAGATGGATTTAGTAAATATCTTTACAGTACATTAATACAGAAAAAGCTAAATAGTCCTAGCATATTAATGTTTTTTTTTCACAGCTGAATATATTGTTAAGTATTGGAAGTGTGTGGTCACACACAAACATTATTCCTGTGTGCCAGAGATGACTGAGCAGAACCGATCCACCCCAGAGACTGACGGCTCACTCTGAAATGACAGATGACAGCCTTGTGACAAGACAGAGACAGAGACAGCCAGACCACTGTGACTCAGCCGGACAGAGGGCCTCTGTTTGTTTGTGTGTTTGTGCGTGTGCGTGTGCGTGTGCGTGTGTGTGTGTGTGTGTGTGTGTGTGTGTGTGTGTGTGTGTGTGTGTGTGTGTGTGTGTGCGTGTGTCAGGCCCGACTCCAGGATGACATGCCTGAGGGGGCATTTGAAATCCATCGGGGAGAACAACTAGTATTGCTTAGAGCCCTAATAATACAATGTAATGTAGATTGGTCCTATTACTGTTTAAATGTAAATCAAATCAAAACAAATTTATTTAAATAGCCCTTCTTACATCAGTTGATAGCAAGCAATGCAGGTGTAGAAGCACGGTGGCTAGGAAGAAACCTAGAGAGGAACCAGGCTATGAGGGGTGGCAAGTCCTCTTCTGGCTGTGCCGGGTGGAGATTCAACAGAACATGGCCAAGATGTTCAAATGTTCATAAATGACCAGCATGGTGAAATAATAATAATCACAGTAGTTGTCGTGGTTTGCTGATATCATGGTAGTGGTGGGGTTATGGAATAGACAACGAACACAATTGCATTTTATAGATGGAATTTTGAATGCACAGAGATACCATGACGAGATCCTGAGGCCCATTGTCGTGCCATTCCTCCGTCACCTATCTCCTCATGTCACCCATTGAGCATGTTTGGCATGCTCTGGATCGACGTGTACAACAAAGTGTTCCAGTTCCTGCCAATATTCAGCAACTTCGCTCAGCCCTTGAAGAGGAGTGGGACAACATTCCACAGGCCACAATCAACATCCTATCAACTATGTGAAGGAGATGTGTTGCCTGCATGAGGCAAATGATGGTCACACCAGATAATGACTTCAGATCCACATCACTAACTTTCTTTTAAGTATCTGTGACCAACATATGCATATCTGTATTCCCAGTCATGAGAAATCCATAGATTAGTCCTAATGAATTGATTTCAATTGACTGATTTAATTTTATGAACTGTATGTCTGTAAAACCTTTGCATGTTAAAATTGTAAAATTGTTGCATGTTGCACTTATATTTTTGTTCAGTAGATACACAGTACTAGTCAAAAGTTTGGACACACCTACTCATTCAAGGGTTTTTCTTAATTTTTAAAATGTTCTACATTGTAGAATAATCTATGAAATAACTATGAAATAACACATATGGAATCATGTAGTCAACAAATCAAAATATATTTTATATTTGAGATTCTTCAAAGTTGTCACCCTTTGCCTTCACAACAGCGTTGCACATTCTTGGTTTGTTTTAACAATAGCGATATTATGGAGATTATTTCGTTTTCAAATAACCAAAAGTGAGAGGTTGTAATCTGAATAGAGGGAAAAAGGCCATTCTTGAACATGGGGTGAGACATTCTTGCTACATTGCTAGAGAACCAGTTCGGAGAGGTCTAATACTTTAATATTTAATAAATAATTTGTGCCTTACAAATTCAGATTCATTATAAAAATAGGCCCTTTTAATTTTGTCCAGCTTGCCATTCCATAAAATTGAATCTTTTTTGCTCATGAAATTGAAAAAACAGTCGCTAGGTGTAGACAAGACCATAACCACATAGGTAAACTGGGATATAACTAAGGAGTTAATGATTTTTACACAAATAGACATGGTAGCAAGATCTTATCTATTTGTACTAACTTTATATTAAAATGTATTGGAGTGAGATATTAATTTAAGGTTAAGGTTAGCAGTGGGGTTAAGATTGGGGTTAAGATTAGGGTTAGGTTTAAAATGTTATGACTTTGTGGTTGTGCCAGCTAGTGACTACCCTGCAGAACTGCCTCCAGTAGTCATCCCAATAAATGCCAACCTGCTGTTGATCTTTCTTCATATGATGCCCTGTGGTGTGTATTTAATATTATGTGTATTTCGGGGAGAGGGATGGGGGGGACTAAGACACACAGAGGGAGGGGAGGGGGGTTCAGGGGATTTACTGCTTAAGAAACACGCTTGTGATTAGGAAGCAGGGCCATCTGGTAGTCTGTGACACATACACACAGACACACACACACAAACACAGAGAAAGACCCCCCCACACACACAAACACATAGAGCATCACCTGAGTGGCTCTCTCCTGTTCAATCCCATCCACCACAATACCACATGCTAATGAGGTTCTCTGAAGTTTAAATAGTTTATTTGAAATTTTCCACACAGACAAAACCAACAATAACACAGAGCAATCCACAAAATACATACATATGAAAAAACAAGAAGACGGAGACAGACACACAGTCCCCTCTCCGATTTCATTGTGGGGGACAAAAAACAAAAAACAAAAACAGCGATGTCCATGTCTTCCAAGAATAAAACAAGTTGAATAGGTGAATTAGAAAATAATGTCATTCTACTTTATTGACAATTGTTCTTCCATGATAAATATTTATATCCATTTCCCACCCCTCTCCCTAATCTCCTTCTCACCCAAACAAATGATCATAAGTATTACATTCCAATGGTACAAACAGCAACACCCAGATGCTTGGTGGGTTATGGGTTGGCAATCCCCTTCAACAGTATATTCGCATACTCATCTTCTATAAACCGAACTACAGTGCTCCAGATATGCAAGAGCTTGTCAAGTTTACCCTGGTGGACATTAGTCAGTGTTTACAGAAGAAACAACCACGCCAGGTTTCTGAGCCACAAGGAATTGTTAGGTTTCGTGTCATCTATCCATGGTTGAATAATTGTTATTCTAGCAGCGTACCACATATGAGCTAAGATTTTTTTAGGACATTACAGTGCAGGGTTAGCTGAGTGTAGACCCATAACAAATTTGAGAGGCTGTTACCAACTGGAGAGCCCAAAATATTTGAGATGTCTCTTTCTTTCACTTGTGTGCTGCTTAAATTTGTGGCATTCCCCAGAACATGCAGGGTCATAGTTACTTCTGACAACAGGTGTAGTTTGTACTTCTGTATTATTTTATAGTTTTATAGGAACAACACATTTTATTTGCTTTGGTATGAATCCCATTCACAATTATCGATGGTCTGCCGAAGGTCTTGCTGCCATGCACGTTTGTTACTATCATTGTTGACCTTGTCTATTGTAAAAAGGCCGCTGTATGTGTCGTTTCTTTTCTTATTTTTTAAGGAGCTAGCATGGACTATACATTTTTCCATCTTATTAAGGCTAGATTCCTCCTAGCTCCTAGCTGGA
>NC_056433.1:76019015-76026515 GCF_018296145.1 Oncorhynchus tshawytscha
CTCTCTTCCCTTACCCATCTCGTTCCTCTCTCTCTCTTTCTCTAGTTCCTCTCTCTCTCTTCTCGTTCCTCTCTCTCTCTCTCTCTCTCTCTCTCTCTCTCTTCCTTACCCATCTCGTTCTCTCTCTCTCTCTTCCCTTACCCATCTCGTTCCTCTCTCTCTCTCTCTCTCTTCCCTTAGCCATCTCGTTCCTCTCTCTCTCTCTCTCTTTTCCCTTACCCATCTCGTTCTCTCTCTCTCTCTCTCGCTCTCTCTCTTCCCTTACCCATCTAGTTCCCTCTCTCTCTCTCTCTCTCTTCCATACCCATCTCGTTCCTCTATATCTCTCGTTTCTCTATCTATAGTGCCCCTCGTTCCTCTCTCTCTCTATCATACCCATCTCGTTTCCTCTCTCTCCCTTCATGGGGTTCCTCTAGGTATATCTCTAAATTCTCTATATATCTCTCTATTCTTCCCTTACCCATCTCGTTCCTCTCTCTCTCTCTCTCTCCTTCTCTCTCTCTCTCTCTCTTCCCTTACCCATCTTGTTCCTCTCTCTCTCTCGTTTTTCTCTCTCTCTCTCTCTTTTCTTCTACCCTTCTGGTTCCTGTCTCAATCTCTCTCTCTCTCTCTTCCCTTACCCATCTCGTTCTCTCTCTCTCTCTCTTCTCTCTCTCTTCTACCCATCTCGTTCCTCTCTCTCTCCCTTACCCATCTAGTCCCTCTCTCTCTCTCTCGTTCTCTCTCTCTCTCTCTCTCTTCCCTTACCCATCTAGTTCCTCTCTCTCTCTCTTCTCTCTCTCTCTCTTCCATACCCATCTAGTTTCTCTCTCTCTCTCTCTCTCTTCCCTTACCCATCTAGTTCCTCTCTCTCTCTCTCTAGTTCCTCTGCTCTCTCTCTCTCTTCCCTTACCCATCTAGTTCCTCTCTCTCTTCCCTTACCCATCTATATAGTTCCTCTCGTTTCTCATATATATCTCGTCTCTTCTTCCTCTCTCTCTCTCTCTCTTCCTTACCCATCTAGTTCCTCTCTCTCTCCTCTCTCTCTCTCTTCCCTTACCCATCTAGTTCCTCTCTCTCTCTCTCTTCCTCTCTCTCTCTCTCTCTCTTCCCTTACCCATCTAGTTCCTCTCTCTCTCTCTTCCCTTGCTCATCTCGTTCCTCTCCTCTCTCTCTCTCTCTCTCTCTTCCTTACCCATCTCGTCTCTCTCTCTCTCTCTCTCTTCCCTTACCCATCTCAGTTTCTCCTCTCTCTCTCTCTCTTCCCTTACCCATCTCGTTCCTCTCTCTCTCTCTCTCTCTTCCCTTACCCATCTCGTTCCTCTCTCTCTATATATCTCCTCCGTCTCTCTATATATCTCTATCTTCCCTTACTCATCTCGTTTCAATATATATCTCGTTTATATATATATATATATATATATTTTTTTACCCATCTCGTTCTCTCTCTCTCTCTCTCTCGTTCCTCTCTTCTCTTACCCATCTCGTTCCTGTCTCAATCTCTATCTATATCTCTTCCCTTGCCCATCTCGTTCTCTCTCTCTCTCTCTCCTCTCTCTTCTCTCTCTCTCCTTACCCATCTCGTTTTCCTCTCTCTTCCCTTACCCATCTCGTTCCTCTCTCTCTCTCTTCCTTACCCATCTCGTTCCTCTCTCTCTCTCTCTCGTTCCTCTCTCTCCCTCTCTCTCTTCCCTTACCCATCTCGTTCCCCTCTCTCTCTCTTTCCTTATACCCATCTAGTTTCCTCTCTATCTCTCTCTCTCTCTCTTACCCTTACCCATCTGTTCCTGTCTCAAATATATATATATCTATCTCTCTCTCTCCTTATAGATCTATATCTCCTCTTATAGTCTCGTCTCTCCCTTGCTCGTCTCTCCCTTACTTTCGTCTCTCCCTTACTCGTCTCGTCTTTCGCTCTCTCTCCTCGTTCCTCTCTCCTCTCTCCCATCTCGTTCCTGTCTCAATCTCTCTCTCTCTTCCCATAATCTAGTTCTCTCTCTATCTATCTCTCTATCATATACCCATCTCTGGTTTATATATATCTCTCTTCCCTTACCCATCTCGTTCCTCTATATCTCTCTTATATATATCTCGTTTCCTCTCTCTCTCTCTCTATATATATATACCCATCTTGTTCCTCTCTCTCTCTCTCATATCTCTCCCTCTCTCTCTCTTCCCTTACCCCCATCATAGTTTCCTTTCCTCTAAACATATCTCTCTTCCCTTACCCATCTCGTTCCTCTCTCTCTCTCTCTTCCATACCCATCTCGTTCTCTCTCTCTCTCTCTCTCTCTCTTTTTACCATCTCGTTCCTCTCTCTCTCTCTCTCTTCCCTTACCCATCTCGTCACTCTCTCTCTCTCTCTCTCTCTCTCTTCCCTTACCCATCCGTCCATCTCTCTCTCTCTCTCTCTCTCTCTTCTCTTACCCATCTCGTTTCCTCTCTCTCTCTCTCTCTCGTTCCTCTCTCTCTCTCTGTTTTATCTCTCTCTCTATCCAAATAATAATCTCTCTCTCTCTCTTCCTCCCCCACCCATCTAGTTCTCTCTCTCTCCTCTCCTTGTTACCCATCTCGTTCCTCTCTCTCTCTCTCTCTTCCCTTACCCATCTCGTTCCTCTCTCTCTCTCTCTCCCTTACCCATCTCGTTCTCTCTCTCTCTCTCTTTTCCCTTACCCATCTCGTTCCTCTCTCTCTCTCTCTCTCTCTCTCTTCCCACTTACCATCTTGTTATATATATATATATATCTCTCTTCCATACCCCATCTCGTTCCTCTCTCTCTCTCTCTCTCTCCTCTCTCTCTCTCTCTCTCTCTCTCCCCTTACCCATCTCGTTCTCGCTCTCTCTCGTTCCTCTCTCTCTCTCTCTCTTCTCATCGTTCTCTCTCTCTCTCTTCTCTCTCGTTTCCTCTCTCTCTCTCTTCCCTTACCCATCTTGTTCCTCTCTCTCTCTCTCGTTCCTCTCTCGTCTCTCTCTCTCTTTTTATGCCTTCGTTCCTGTCAATCTTCTCTCTCTCTCTCTCTCCCACCCGTTACCCTCTTCGTTCCTCTCTCTCTCTTTCTTCCCTTACCCATCTAGTTCCTCTCTCTCTCTCTCTCTCTCTCTCTCCTCTCTCTCTCTCCCCCTTACCCATCTAGTCTCTCTCTCTCTCTTCTCTCTCTCTCTCTCTCGTTCCATCTATATAGTTTCCTCCTCTCTATATATATATATGGACATATATATATATATATATTTACTTTGCCGTCTGGTTTAATATATATATATATATATATATATATATATATAAATATATATATATATATATATATATATATTATATCTATGGTTATATATATATATATATATACCCGTCGTTCATATATATATATATATATCTCTCTCTCTCTCTTCCCCCCATCTTGTTCCTCTCTCTCTCTTCCGTTCCTCATCTAGTCTCTCTCGTTCTCTCTCTCTGTCTCTCTCTCTCTCTCTCTCTCTTCCTTACCCATCTCGTTCTCTCTCTCTCTTCATCTCTCTTCCCTTACCATCTCGTTCCTCTCTCTTCTGGTACCATCTCTCTTCCTCTCTCTCTCTCTTCCCTTACCCATCTAGTTCTCTCTCTCTCTCTGCGTTCCTATATATATATATATATATTTCCTTACCCATCTTGGTGTTTATATATATCTATCTCGTTCTCTAATATATATATATATATCTCTCTTCCCTTACCCATCTATTTCCTCTCGTTTCCTCATATCTCTCTCATACCCATCTTGTTCCTCTCTCTCATCTCTTCCTCTCCTCTCTCTCTCTCTCTTCCCTTACCCATCTATTTCCTCTCTCTCTCTCTCTCTCTTCCCTTATCATCTCTCTATCTCTCTCTCTCTCTCATCTCGTTCCTCTCTCTCTCTCTTCCCCCCATCTCGTTCCTCTCTCTCTCTCTCTCTCTTCCTATACCCATCTTCTCTCTCTCTCGTTCTCTCTCTCTCTCTCTCTCTCTTCCCTTACCCATCTCGTTCCTTTCTCTCTCTATCTCATCTTTCCTCTCTCTCATCTCGCTCTCTCTCTCTCTTTTACCCATCTCGTTATATATATATCTCTCTATATATATATATATATTAGTTTCTCTCTATCTCTCTCTCTTAAATTACCCATCTCGTTTCTCTCTAAACTCTAATCTGGTCTCATTCCTATATCTCTCTCTCTATCTCGCCTCGTCTGGTCTATATATATATATAGTTCTCTCTCTTCTCCATCTCGTTCCTGTCTCAATCTCTCCCTCTCTCTCTCTTCCCTTACCCATCTCGTTCCTCTCTCTATATCTATGTTTTATCTCTCTATCTCTCTCCCATCTCGTTCCTGTCTCAATATATACATCTCTATATATTTCCCTTACCCATCTCGTTCCTCTCTCTCTCTCTTCCCTTACCCATCTGGGTTCTCTCTCTCTCTCTTTCCCTTGCCCATCTCGTTCATCTATATATATATCTCTCTCTCTCTCTTCCCTTACCCATCTTGTTCCTCTCTCTCTCTCGTTCTCTCTCTCTCTCTCTCTATCTCTCTCTTACCCATCTCGTTCCCTTCTCTCTCTCTCTCTCTCTTCCCTTACCCATCTCGTTCCTCTCTCTCTCTCTCTCTCTCGTCACTCTCTCTCTCTCTCTCTCTCCCTTACCCATCTCGTTCCTCTCTCTCTCTCTCTCGTTCATCTCTATCTATATATCTCTCTTATACATCTGTCTCCTCTATCTCATCTCTCGTTCTCTCTCTCTCTCTCTCTTCCCTTACCCATCTCGTTCCTCTCTCTCTCTCGTCTCTCTCTCTTTCTTATGCCTTCTCGTTCCTGCTCTCAATCTCTCTCTCTCCTCTCCCCTTACCCATCTCGTTCCTCTCTCTCTCTCTCTTCCTTACCTTCTAGTTCCTCTCTCTCTCTCTCTCTCTCTCTCTCTTTTCTCTCTCTCTCTCTCTTCCCCTTACCCATCTAGTTCCTCTCAGTCTCTCTCTCTCTCTCCCTCGTTTACCCATCTAAGTTTCCTCTCGTTCCTCTCTCTCTCTCTCTCTCTCTTCCTTACCCATCTAGTTTCCTCTCTCTCTCTTCCCTTACCTCTCTCTCTCTCTTTTCCTCTCTCTCGTTCTCTCTCTCTCTCTCTCTCTCTTCCCTTACCCATCTCGATTTCCTCTCTCTCTCTCTCCGTTCCTCTCTATATATATCTCTTCCTTGCCCATCTTCCTCTATCTCTCTCTCTCTCGTTCCTCTCTCTCTGCATCTGGTTCTCTCACTCTCTCTCTCTCTCTCTCTCTCTCTCTCTCTCTCTCTTCCCATACCCATCTCGTTCCTCTCTCTCTCTCTCTTCCTACCCTCTCGTTCCTCTCTCTCTACCCATCTCGTTCCTTCCCCTTACCCCATCTTGTTCCTCTCTCTCTCTCTTCCCTTAGCCATCTCGTTCCCTCTCTCTCTCTCTCTTTTCCTTCTCTCTTCTATCTCTTATATACCCATCTTGTTGCCCGTCTCTAATATATATATATATATCTCTCTTTACCCATAAATTTCCTTTAATCTCTCTATCTCTATCTCTCTCTCTGGATTATATATCTCGTTATATCTCTCTCTCTCCTGGATTCCTCTTCTCTCTCTTCCCTTACCCATCTCGTTTCAATATATATCTCTCTTTCCCATACCCATCTAGTTTCCTAATATATATCTCTCTCTCAGTTCCTCTCTATATATATACCCATCTCGTTCCTCTCTCTCTCTTCTCTCTTCCATATGCCCATCTAGTTCCTATCTCTATATATCTCTCTCCCTCTCTCTCTCTCTCTTTTACCATCTCGTTCCTCTCTATCTCTCTTCCCTTACTTTCATCTCGTTCCTCTCTCTCTATCCTCTCGCTATATCTCTCTCTTCCCTTACCATCTCGTTCCTAATCTCTCTATATCTTCCCTTACCCATCTGGGTCCCTCTATCTATATATATATATTTCCTTACCCATCTCGTTCCTATATATATCTCTCTCTATCGTTCCTCTCTCTATGGTTTATATCTCTCGTTCCTCTCTCTCTCTCTATCTCGTTTCCTCCTCTCTCTCTCTCTCTTCCCTTACTCATCCTCGGTTCCTCTCGCTCTCTCTCTCGTTATATATATATATATCTATATATATATTACCCATATAGTTATATATATATATCTATATATATATCTCTCTATCCCATCTGGTTCTGTCTCAATCTCTCCCTCTCTCTCTTATATACCCATCTCGTTCCTCTCTATATATATATATATCTAAGTTATATATATATATATTCCCTTACCCATCTCGTTCTCTCTCTCTCTATCTCTCTCTTCCCTTACCCATCTCGTTCCTGTCTCATATCTCTATCTATATCTCTCTCCCTCTCTCTCTTCCCTTACCCATCTCGTTCCTCCTCTCTCTCTCTCTCTTCCCTTACTCATCTCGTTCCCTCTCTCTCTCTCTTCCCTTACCCATCTCGTTCCTCTCTCTCTCTCTTCCTTCCCATCTCGTTCCTCTCTCTCTCTCTCTCTCCTTACTATCTATTCCTCTCCTCTCTCTCTTCCTTACCCATCTCTCTCCTCTCTCTCTCTCTCTCTTCCTTACCCATCTCGTTCCTCTATATATATATTTCTCTCGTTCTCTCTCTACCCATCTCGTTCTATATATATATATATTTCTCTCTCTCTCTCTTCTATATATCTGGTTATATATATATATCTATATTTCTTGCCCATCTCGTTCCTTATATATCTCTCCTTACTCGTCTTCCTTACCATCTAGTTTCATATATATATTCATATCTCTTATATAATAAGTCTGGTTAAATCTCTCCTCTCTCTCTCTTCCTTACCCATCTGTTCCCTCTCCTCTCTCGTTCTCTCTCTCTCTCTCTCTCTCTTCCCTTACCCATCTCGTTCCTTTCTCTCTCTCTCTCTCTTCCCTTACCCCATCTCGTTCCTCTCTCTCTTCCCTTAAATCTATTCCTCTCTATTCTCTCTCTCTCTCTTCCCTATACCCATCTATTCCTCTCTCTCTCTCTGTCTCTCGTTCCTATCTATATATATATATATCTCTTCCCTTGCCCATCTCGTTTAATATAATATATCGTTCCTATATGTATATATATATATCTTATACCCATCTCGTTCATATATATATATATATCATTTCTATATATATATCTCTTCCCTTATAATAATAATATATATCTCTATCTCTATATATCTTCCCTCTTCTCAGTTTCCTGTCTCAATCTCTATATATCTCTCTCTCCCTTACCCATCTCGTTCCTCTCTCTCTCTCTCTCTTTCTCTCTCTCTCTTCCCTTTTATCTCGTTCCTGTCTCAATCTCTTCCTCTCTCTCTCTTCTCTCTACCCATCTCATCTCTCCCTCTCTCTCTGTTCTCTTCCCTTACCCATCTCGTTCCTCTCTCTCTCTCTCTCTTCCCTTACCCATCTCGTTCTCTCTCTCTCTTCCATATCTCTTCCACTTACCCATCTCGTTCCTCTCTATTGGTTTCCCTATATATATATATA
>NC_056433.1:76031515-76071515 GCF_018296145.1 Oncorhynchus tshawytscha
AGTCCCTCTCTCTCTCTCTCTCTCGTTCCTCTCTCTCTCTCTCTCTCTCTCTCTTCCCTTACCCATCTAGTTCCTCTCTCTCTCTCTCTCGTTCCTCTCTCTCTCTTCCCTTACCCATCTAGTTCCTCTCTCTCTCTCTCTCTCTCTCTCTTCCCTTACCCATCTAGTTCCCTCTCTCTCTCTCTCTCTCTCTCGTTCCTCTCTCTCTCTCTCTCTCTCTTCCCTTACCCATCTAGTTCCTCTCTCTCTCTCTCTCTCTCTCTCTCTCTCTCTCTCTCTCTCTCTCTCTCGTTTCCTCTCTCTCGTTCCTCTCTCTCTCTCTCTCTCTCGTTCCTCTCTCTCTCTCTCTTCCCTTACCCGTCTCGTTCCTCTCTCTCTCTCTCTCTTCCCTTACCCATCTCGTTCCTCTCTCTCTCTCTCTCTCTCGTTCCTCTCTCTCTCTCTTCCCTTACCCATCTCGTTCCTCTCTCTCTCTCTATCTCTTCCCTTACCCATCTAGTTCTCTCTCTCTCTCTCTCGTTCCTCTCTCTCTCTCTCTCTCTCTTCCCTTACCCATCTCGTTCTCTCTCTCTCTCTCTTCCCTTACTCATCTCGTTCCTCTCTCTCTCTCTCTCTCTCTCTCTCTCTCTTCCCTTACCCATCTCGTTCCTCTCTCTCTCTCTCTCTCTTCCCTTACCCATCTCGTTCCTCTCTCTCTCTCTCTCTCTCTCTTCCCTTACCCATCTCGTTCCTCTCTCTCTCTCTCTCTCGTTCCTCTCTCTCTCTCTCTCTCTCGTTCCTCTCTCTCTCTCTCTCTCTCGTTCCTCTCTCTCTCTCTCTATACTCATCTCTAGTTTCCTCTATAGCTCTCTCTCTCGTTCCTCTCTCTCTCTCTCTCTCTCTTCCCTTACCCATCTCGTTCCTCTCTCTCTCTCTCTCTCGTTCTCTCTCTCTCTCTCTCTCTCCCATCTCGTTCCTGTCTCAATCTCTCCCTCTCTCTCTCTTCCCTTACCCATCTCGTTCCTCTCTCTCTCTCTCTCTCTCTCTCTCTCTCTCTCTCTCTCTCCTTACCCATCTCGTTCCTCTCTCTTCCTTACCCATCTCGTTCCTCTCTCTCTCTCTTCCTTACCCATCTCGTTCCTCTCTCTCTCTCTCTAGTTCCTCTCTCTCCTCTCTCTCTCTTCCCTTACCCATCTCGTTCCCTCTCTCTCTCTCTCTTCCCTTACCCATCTCGTTCCTCTCTCTCTCTCTCTCTCTCTTCCCTTACCCATCTCGTTCCTGTCTCAATCTCTCTCTCTCTCTCTCTCTCTCTCTCTCCCTTACTCGTCTCGTCTCTCCTCTTACTCGTCTCGTCTCTCCCTTTACTCGTCTCTCCCCTTACTCGTCTCGTCTCGCTCTCTCTCTCGTTCTCTCTCTCCCTCTCTCCCATCTCTAGTTCCTGTCTCAATCTCTCTCTCTCTCTCTCTCTTCCCTTACCCATCTAGTTCCTCTCTCTCTCTCTCTCTTTCTCTCTCTCTCTCCTTACCCATCTCGTTCCTCTCTCTCTCTTCCCTTACCCATCTCGTTCCTCTCTCTCTCTCTCTTCCCTTACCCATCTCGTTCCTCTCTCTCTCTCTCTCTCTCTTCCCTTACCCATCTTGTTCCTCTCTCTCTCTCTCTCGTTCCTCTCTCTCTCTCTCTCTCTCTCTTCCCTTACCCATCTCGTTCCTTTCTCTCTCTATCTCTCTTCCCTTACTCATCTCGTTCCTCTCTCTCTCTCTCTTCCCTTACCCATCTCGTTCCTCTCTCTCTCTCTCTCTCTCTCTCTCTCTCTTCCATACCCATCTCGTTCCTCTCTCTCTCTCTCTCTTCCCTTACTCATCTCGTTCCGCTCTCTCTCTCTCTTCCCTTACCCATCTGATAAGTTAAATCTATATATATATCTCTCTCTCTTCCCTTACCCATCTCGTCACTCTCTCTCTCTCTCTCTCTCTTCTCTTACCCATCTCGTTCCTCTCTCTCTCTCTCTCTCTCGTTCCTCTATCTCTCTCTCTCGATTTCCTCTCTCTCTCTCTCTCTCTCTCTTCCCTTACCCATCTCGTTCTCTCTCTCTCTCTCTCTTCCCTTACACATCTCGTTCCTCTCTCTCTCTCTCTCTCTTCCCTTACCCATCTCGTTCCTCTCTCTCTCTCTCTCTCTTCCCTTAGCCATCTCGTTCCTCTCTCTCTCTCTCTCTTTTCCCTTACCCATCTCGTTCCTCTCTCTCTCTCTCTCTCTCTTCCCTTACCCATCTCGTTCCTCTCTCTCTCTCTCTCTCTCTTCCCTTACCCATCTCGTTCCTCTCTCTCTCTCTCTCTCTCGTTATCTCTCTCTCTCTCTCTATCTCTCTCTTCCCTTACCCATCTCGTTCCTGGCTCTCTCTCTCGTTCCTCTCTCTCTCTCTCTCTTCCCTTACACATCTCGTTCCTCTCTCTCTCTCTCTCGTTCCTCTATCTCTCTCTCTCTTCCCTTACCCATCTTGTTTCTCTCTCTCTCGTTCCTCTCTCTCTCTCTCTCTTTCTTCCCTTACCCTTCTCGTTCCTGTCTCAATCTCTCTCTCTCTCTCTCTCTCCCCTTACCCATCTCGTTCCTCTCTCTCTCTCTCTTCCCTTACCCATCTAGTTCTCTCTCTCTCTCTCTCTCTCTCTCTCGTTCCTCTCTCTCTCTCTCTCTCTTATTTACCCATCTAGTTTCCTCTCTCTCTCTCTCTCTATCTCTCTCTATCTCTCTCTCTCGTTCCTCTCTCTCGTTCCTCTCTCTCTCTCTCTCTCTCGTTCCTCTCTCTCTCTCTCTCTCTCTTCCCTTACCCATCTAGTTCCTCTCTCTCTCTCTCTCTCTCTCTCTCTCTCTCTCTCTCTCTCTCTCTCTTTCCTCTCTCTCGTTCCTCTCTCTCTCTCTCTCGTTCCTCTCTCTCTCTTCCCTTACCCATCTCGTTCCTCTCTCTCTCTCTCTCTTCCCTTACCCATCTCGTTCTCTCTCTCTCTCTCTCTCTCTCGTTCCTCTCTCTCTCTCTTCCCTTACCCATCTCGTTCCTCTCTCTCTCTCTCTCTTCCCTTACCCATCTAGTTCCTCTCTCTCTCTCTCTCGTTCCTCTCTCTCTCTCTCTCTCTCTTCCCTTACCCATCTCGTTCCTCTCTCTCTCTCTTCCCTTACCCATCTCGTTTCCTCTCTCTCTCTCTCTCTCTCTCTCTTCCCTTACCCATCTCGTTCCTCTCTCTCTCTTCCCTTACCCATCTCGTTCCTCTCTCTCTCTCTCTCTCTCTCTTCCCTTACCCATCTCGTTCTCTCTCTCTCTCTCTCTCTCGTTCCTCTCTCTCTCTCTCTCTCTCGTTCCCTCTCTCTCTCTCTCTCTCTCTCTCTTCCCTTACCCATCTCGTTCCTCTCTCTCTCTCTCTCTCGTTCCTCTCTCTCTCGCTCTCCCATCTCGTTCCTGTCTCAATCTCTCCCTCTCTCTCTCTTCCCTTACCCATCTCGTTCCTCTCTCTCTCTCTCTCTCTCTCTCTCTCTCTCTCTCTCTCTCTCCTTACCCATCTCGTTCCTCTCTCTTCCCTTACCCATCTCGTTCTCTCTCTCTCTCTTCCCTTACCCATCTCGTTTCCTCTCTCTCTCTCTCTCGTTCCTCTCTCTCTCTCTCTCTTCCCTTACCCATCTTGTTCCTCTCTCTCTCTCTCTCGTTCCTCTCTCTCTCTCTCGTTCCTCTCTCTCTCTCTCTCTCTCTCTCTCTCTCTTCCCTTACCCATCTCGTTCCTCTCTCTCTCTCTCTCTCTCTCTCTCTCTCTCTCTCTCTCTCTCTCTCTCTCCTTACCCATCTAGTTCTCTCTCTCTCTCTCTCTCTTCCCTTACCCATCTCTCTCTCTCTCTCTCTCTCTTTTCCCTTACCCATCTCGTTCTCTCTCTTTCTCTCTCTCTCTCTCTCGTTCCTCTCTCTCTTCCTCTCTCTTCCCTTACCCATCTCGTTCCCTCTCTCTCCTCTCTCGTTTCTCTCTCTCTCTCTCTCTCTTCCCTTACCCATCTCGTTCCTCTCGCTCTCTCGTTTTCCTCTCTCTCTCTATTCTCATCTCGTTCTCTCTCTCTCTCTCTCTCCTCTTACCCATCTCGTTCTCTCTCTCTCTCTCTCTCTCTCTTCCCTTACCCATCTCGTTCTCTCTCTCTCTCTCTCTCTTCCCTTACCCATCTCGTTCCTCTCTCTCTCTCTCTCTCTCGTTCCTCTCTCTCTCTCTTCCCTTACCCATCTCGTTCCTCTCTCTCTCTCTCTCTCTCTTCCCTTACCCATCTAGTTCCTCTCTCTCTTCTCTCTCTCTCTCTCTCTCTCTCTCTCTCTTCCCTTACCCATCTCGTTCCTCTCTCTCTCTCTCTTCCCTTACCCATCTCGTTCCTCTCTCTCTCTCTCTCTCTCTCTCTCTTCCCTTACCCATCTCGTTCCTCTCTCTCTCTTCCCTTACCCATCTCGTTCCTCTCTCTCTCTCTCTCTCTCTTCCCTTACCCATCTCGTTCCTCTCTTCTCTCTCTCGTTCTCTCTCTCTCTCTCTCTCTCTCGTTCCTCTCTCTCTCTCTCTCTCTCTCTCTCTCTCTCTCTTCCCTTACCCATCTCGTTCCTCTCTCTCTCTCTCTCTCGTTCCTCTCTCTCTCGCTCTCCCATCTCGTTCCTGTCTCAATCTCTCCCTCTCTCTCTCTTCCCTTACCCATCTCGTTCCTCTCTCTCTCTCTCTCTCTCTCTCTCTCTCTCTCTCCTTACCCATCTCGTTCCTCTCTCTTCCCTTACCCATCTCGTTCCTCTCTCTCTCTCTCTCTTCCCTTACCCATCTCGTTCCTCTCTCTCTCTCTCTCGTTCCTCTCTCTCTCTCTCTCTCTTCCCTTACCCATCTTGTTCCTCTCTCTCTCTCTCTCGTTCCTCTCTCTCTCTCTCGTTCCTCTCTCTCTCTCTCTCTCTCTCTCTCTCTCTCTCTCTCTCCTTACCCATCTCGTTCCTCTCTCTTCCCTTACCCATCTTGTTCCTCTCTCTCTCTCTTCCCTTACCCATCTCGTTCCTCGCTCTCTCTCTCTCGTTCCTCTCTCTCTCTCTTCCCTTACCCATCTCGTTCCTCGCTCTCTCTCTCTCGTTCCTCTCTCTCTCTCTCTCTCTCTTCCCTTACCCATCTTGTTCCTCTCTCTCTCTCTCTCGTTCTCTCTCTCTCTCTCGTTCCTCTCTCTCTCTCTCTCTCTCTCTCTCTTCCCTTACCCATCTCGTTCCTTTCTCTCTCTATCTCTCTTCCCTTACTCATCTCGTTCCTCTCTCTCTCTCTCTGTCTTCCCTTACCCATCTCGTTCCTCTCTCTCTCTCTCTCTTCCCTTACTCATCTCGTTCCTCTCTCTCTCTCTCTCTCTCTCCCTTACCCATCTCGTCACTCTCTCTCTCTCTCTCTCTTATTTACCCATCTCGTTCCTCTCTCTCTCTCTCTCTCTCCCGTTTCTCTCTCTCTCTCTCTCTCTCTCTCTCTCTCTCTCTCTCTCTCTCTCTCTCTCTCTCTCTCTCTCTCTCTCTCTCTCTCTCCCTCTCTCCCTCTCTCCCTCTCTCCCTCTCTCTCTCTCTCTCTCTCTCTCTCTCTCCAAGGGGCTTTATTGGCATGGGAAACGTGTTAACATTGCCAAAGCAAGTGAGGTAGATTATTTACAAAAGTGAAAAACAATAAAAATTAACAATAAACATTACACATACATACTCTCTCACTCATATATCTCCTATTGTTCCTTTCTCTCTAATTAACTCTACCTCTCCCCACTCTCTCTTTTCACTACCCTATCTTCCGCAACACACCCCACTCTTTCTCCAACACATGACAATTGTAAGTAATTGCAAAAACAACCTGTCTCTATGAGGAAGCACAGAAGACATAATGACTTACTGTGCAGAGCTCAACAGTTTGGGTGTGTGCTCACTCCTGTGTAAACACACTTGTCTGTGTGCATGTGTGTGTTACCTGTGAGTATGCCTGGCTGTAGTGACTGTAGTCTGCAGAGGTATCGGTGCTGTAGGGTGCTGGGGTTTGGGAAGTGGAGGGTTGGGAGACAGGGGGCAAAGCACTGCTGTACACCCCAACTAGAGGCTGCCCTGTCTGCATTTTACAGGCCGTCGGGGCTGCATGACAGACCAAACAACCACACAGAGAATACAGTCAAATACACACAGAAAAAGAGGACATCATCTGTAATAGTTAATGTGAGTCATTTTTTAATGTGTGTGTGTGTGTGCTTTACCTTGCAGCACCATGCCAGGTAACACACTAGCTAGATTCAGGTATGGATTGGAAGGTAGCTTCATCTCTTTAGGGGGTTCACCCAGGAGAGAGAACTGACTGCTGGGAGCCTGGAGACAGACAGAGATAACATTGGACTTTACCACACTGTTCCCTAAGTAAATATCCAAGTCATGAACAACCCATCGTACTAACGTATCATTAATGCATTCAACAATGCAGTAAATG
This sequence comes from Oncorhynchus tshawytscha, assembly GCF_018296145.1. Lineage (NCBI taxonomy): Eukaryota > Metazoa > Chordata > Actinopteri > Salmoniformes > Salmonidae > Oncorhynchus > Oncorhynchus tshawytscha. The sequence goes on from NC_056433.1 coordinate 76,037,974, forward strand.
TTCAAGTCAAAATGCTGTACACCCTTTAAGACTGTGTTGCCACCTAGCTTGCCTCACAGTCAGCCCTCTATATAACTACCTAGCCACCCCATACAGCCGTGTGTATCCCGGCTTGCCTCACAGTCAGCCCTCTATATAACTACCTAGCCACCCCATACAGCCGTGTGTATCCCGGCTTGCCTCACAGTCAGCCCTCTATATAACTACCTAGCCACCCCATACAGCCGTGTGTATCCCGGCTTGCCTCACAGTCAGCCCTCTATATAACTACCTAGCCACCCCATACAGCCGTGTGTATCCCGGCTTGCCACAGTCAGCCCTCTATATAATTACCTAGCCACCCCATACAGCCGTGTGTATCCCGGCTTGTTATTCTATCATGTGACTTAAGGTCCGTTCTATCTTCCCCATAAACTCCACTCACAGTAGAGGTCAGATGTCAGTGCCTGGTTGCATGGTGGACACACGCATGGTGTTATGCGGGCTCTTTTATGGTGACCCTGTGGTTTCTGTAAGAGTCTCTCCAGAGTGGTAGAAAACTAATGATGAAACACAGGTCATGTCATCACACACACAGAGACAGACAGAGAGAGAGAGAGACAGACAAAGAGAGAGAGAGACAGACAAAGAGAGAGACAGAGACCGACAGAGAGAGAGACAGACAAAGAGAGAGAGCGAAGAGAAAGAGAGCGACAGACAGAGAGGGATAAAGAGAGAGAGAGAGCGAAGAGCCAGAGAGAAAATCAACGAGTGAGTGTGTGGGGGGGTGCATTTAAGTTCAATACTGAGGCAACAGACCCTTCAGTGTGTGTGTGTGTGTGTGTGTGAAAGAAGCCAGAGTTTCTGAGGGCTAAGTCCGGCAAATAGGCCCTAGGCAACAGAACACCAACTCATAAACAAATCAGATCTGTCAGAGACAGAGAGGCGGAGGAGGACATAGACAGAAAGGAAAAGAGAGAGGAGGAGAGAGAGAGAGAGAGACTGACTGACAGACAGACGACAGTCTAAAACCAGCGAACCCTAGGGCCATCTCTCTCTCGACTGCTCCCGCAAAGTGAAGGGGTGAAGGAAAGAAAGGAGGAGGTGAGGTGGAAGGACAAAAAGACAGATACAGTAGATGGGTAGAGACAGACTAGTGAAAGAAAGAGAGAGAGACAGGAACCAACAGCCAAGGAAACGAGAGGCAGAAGGCAGGGCAGGAGAGCTAGTGCTGGCTGGCAGGAAAGAGAGCTACCGGTGTCTCAGTCAATGCCAATGTGTTGTTGTGTTGTTGTATTGTTGTGCTCTTGTGTTGTTGTGCTCTTGCGTTGTTGTGCTGTTACATTGTTGTGTTGTGTCTGTGCTCTATACTCACTCCACTAGCTGGGCTACTCTCAGTGCTGCTGTAGCTGTGTCGGCCGGGTTGGTGGCCCCCTGGAGCTTTGGGTGGTGGGGGACCCAGGTAGTAGCTCTGTCCCTGGGGCTGAGCATTCGCCATGGTCCCAGGAGGGGCTGGTTGCCTGTCAGAGGCTGTGGTGTAGATGCAGGCCCCGTTCTGTTCCCCTCCCACGGCTGTTCCCAGGTGTGTCTGTGCCTGCAGGTAGGGCATCATGCCCGCTGCCGACACTGAGGCCTGACTGGACATTGGCAGGGACTCCTGACCTAACTCTGTGGAGGGGGAGAGAGGCAAGAGAGAGGGGGGGGGGACAAGAATGGATAGAGGAAAGACCTAGTATCATTCACAGACTGGTCCCCTACTTACTGCTAGCCTACAGTGAACTACAGTCACAGACTGGTCCCCTACTTACTGCTAGCCTACAGTGAACTACAGTCACAGACTGGTCCCCTCACTTACTGCTAGACTACAGTAAACTACAGTCAGACTGGTCCCCTCACTTACTGCTAGACTACAGTAAACTACAGTCACAGACGGGTCCCCTCACTTACTGCTAGACTACAGTCACAGACTGGTCCCCTACTTACTGCTAGTCTACAGTAAACTACAGTCAGACTGGTCCCCTACTTACTGCTAGTCTACAGTAAACTACAGTCACAGACTGGTCCCCTCACTTACTGTTAGTCTACAGCAAACTACAGTCAGACTGGTCCCCTCACTTACTGCTAGCCTATAGTAAACTACAGTCAGACTGGTCCCCTCACTTACTGCTACCTTACAGTATACTACAGTCACAGACTGCTCCCCTACTTACTACTAGCCTACAGTAAACTACCGTCACAGACTGGTCCCCTACTACTGTTAGCCTACAGTAAACTACAGTCAGACTGGTTCCCCTACTTACTGCTAGCCTACAGTAAACTACAGTCACAGACTGGTACCCACACTTACTGCTAGCCTACAGTAAACTACAGTCAGACTGGTCCCCTCACTTACTGCTAGCCTACAGTCACAGACTGGTCCCGTCACTTACTGCTAGCCTACAGTCAGACGGGTCCCCTCACTTACTGCTAGCCTACAGTAAACTACAGTCAGACCGGTCCCCTCACTTACTGCTAGCCTATAGTAAACTACAGTCAGACTGGTCCCCTCACTTACTGCTAGCTTACAGTATACTACAGTCACAGACTGCTCCCTTACTTACTGCTAGCCTACAGTAAACTACAGTCACAGACTGGTCCCCTACTACTGTTAGCCTACAGTAAACTACAGTCAGACTGGTTCCCCTCACTTACTGCTAGCCTACAGTAAACTACAGTCACAGACTGGTCCCCTCACTTACTGCTAGCCTACAGTCAGATTGGTCCCCTCACTTACTGCTAGCCTACAGTAAACTACAGTCACAGACTGGTCCCCCCACTTACTGCTAGACTACAGTGAACTACAGTCACAGACTGGTCCCCTCACTTGCTGCTAGCCTACAGTAAACTACAGTCAGACTGGTCCCCTCACTTACTGCTAGCCTACAGTAAACTACAGTCAGACTGGTCCCCTCACTTACTGCTAGCCTACAGTAAACTACAGTCAGACTGGTCCCCTCACTTACTGCTAGACTACAGTCACAGACTGGTCCCGTCACTTACTGCTAGCCTACAGTCAGACGGGTCCCCTCACTTACTGCTAGCCTACAGTAAACTACAGTCAGACTGGTCCCCTCACTTACTGCTAGCCTACAGTAAACTACAGTCAGACTGGTCCCCCTCACTTACTGCTAGCCTACAGTCACAGACTGGTCCCGTCACTTACTGCTAGCCTACAGTAAACTACAGTCAGACTGGTCCCCTACTTACTGCTAGTCTACAGTAAACTGCAGTCACAGACTGGTCCCCTACTACTGTTAGCCCACAGTAAACTACAGTCACAGACTGGACCCCTCACTTACTGCTAGCCTACAGTAAACTACAGTCACAGACTGGTCCCCTCACTTACTGCTAGCAGTGCACACAGTATAGTATACATGCTGTTCTCAAGTTATAGGCTTTAAAGAGATTAGGTGCATCCTAACTATACTATCAAGCACGGTTAATTAAGCAGTCCCGAGAACGTGTGGTATATGGCCAATATACCATGGCTAAGGGCTGTTCTGGATACAGCACTATATTGACCATATACCACAAACTCCCGAGGTGCCTTACTGCTGTTATAAACTGGTTACCAACGTAATTAGAAAAGTTTGCGGTCATACACACATCCTTTAAAACATGGGCTAATGGGCTAATAAAGACTACTAGTAAAGAACTATTGGGAGTTTTAACAGTGTGACGGCCTCCTTTTTCTTTACTACCAACGTAATTAGAAGAGTAAAAAGTAATTTTTTGTCAAACCCGTGGTCTTTCATACCATGTCTTTCAGCCAATCAGCATTCAGGACTCAAACCACCTGGTTTATAATACAGTATACAGCGCCATATATGCAAAACTAAAATACCATTATCTACCCAGGAGAAAGAAAAGATTACATTAACTCAGGTTATGACATTTCTGAACGGAACACCTCATACGTTATTATCTATTTACCAGGAGCACTGCAGCACAGCATAGAACACTACTCTGTTTTTTTGTTTCATCCAGGAATACCCAGATTACATTCATTCCAACTGTTAATATCCCTGTGATGAATGACCTGCATCGCCCAGAGCAGCCTCAGCCCTTACGGGCCCGCAGCAAACAAAACAATGCTAACAAACAAACAAACACTAGCAAACATAGATAAATGGATCACAACCATAGAGATTTCAATACATTTGCATAAATAGTGACATTCTCATTTGGAAGATTTGAATTGCAAATGTGGTTGGTCTGTCTGAGAAGAACAATTACAGAGAGAGGCCGAACGTCCAGGCTAGGTGGTGCTAAGGGGGCTGTAGGGCTATGCGTACCGAGCCCAGGGCACTCAGTTACAGAGAGAGGCCGAACGTCCAGGCTAGGTGGTGCTAAGGGGGCTGTAGGGCTATGCGTACCGAGCCCAGGGCACTCAGTTACAGAGAGAGGCTGAACGTCCAGGCTAGGTGGTGCTAAGGGGGCTGTAGGGCTATGCGTACCGAGCCCAGGGCACTCAGTTACAGAGAGAGGCTGAACGTCCAGGCTAGGTGGTGCTAAGGGGGCTGTAGGGCTATGCGTACCGAGCCCAGGGCACTCAGTTACAGAGAGAGGCTGAACGTCCAGGCTAGGTGGTGCTAAGGGGGCTGTAGGGCTATGCGTACCGAGCCCAGGGCACTCAGTTACAGAGAGAGGCTGAACGTCCAGGCTAGGTGGTGCTAAGGGGGCTGTAGGGCTATGCGTACCGAGCCCAGGGCACTCACCAGTGGGGGAGTCACCCAGCAGACCCTTTCCCAGGGCCATGGGGGCTGGAGGCCTGAGACCAAGGACTTTCTGTAGAAGTAGACGAGAGGGGTCACCCAACAGACTAGATACCTATGGGGGGGGAGAAAGAGAGGAGGAAGAGGAGAGGAAATACAAAGAGAGAGGGAGAGGGGAGGAGAAAGGAGGTGAAAAAGAGGTGAATGATAGTGAGAGGAGAGGCAAAAGGTGATAAATTGAGAGTGAAGAGAGCATGAGAGAAAGGGATTGTGGGAGGAGAGAAGTAGAGGAAAAGCTAAGAAAAGGGTTGTCAGACTAATGCAGAAATGGAAAATGATCTCACAACTCAACTTAGCGTGTCTCCACTCCACATACACTGAGAGCAGTACTACATGTACAGTAGGATAGATGGAGCTAACAGAGCACACACACACACACTATCTCTCTTCTCTCTCTCAAGTCTGTCCTTTTAAAATTACATAAAATACGCAGACACCCAGAGTAATGTAATACATTTTTATATTGCTATACCTCACATGACCATTCGGGTAATAAAGAGAACAGAAGTTTCAATATTGTGAGAATAATTTTTTACCCCTATAATTTCTGCACAGAACCCATTAGCTGTGCAGAGTAGAACTTTCCTAATGTTCTTACATTTCATTAGGAATGAGTGACAGAAGCAGCCAACCGAAAACCCAACACACACAGGCTCAAGCAATTGACTCCCATTCAAAATCCTATTTTCCCGAACCCCTAACCCAAATCTTAACTCTTACTAAATCCTAACCCTAACTGAAATTCTAACCCCAACTCTAAACCTAGCCCCTAAGCCTAAAAAGCATCTTTCCTTGTGGGATGCACACACACACACACAGACACAGACACACGTTGGCATGCCTCACATTGCTCATGTGCTTGTCTTTGATGTGCAGGAGCTGCTGCTGGGCCAGCTGCATGTGCAATAGATTCTGAAGCACCAGACCGTTCCCCAACATGGAACTCTGGGAAAGACACAGTACACACATATTTAGAACACGCTGTAACAGTACACAGACATTTAGAACACGCTGTAAGAGTGCAAACACATTTAGAACACACAGTAACAGTACACACATTTAAAACACGCTGTAGCAGTACAAACATTTAAAACACGCTGTAGCAGTACATATATTTAGAACACTCTGTAGCAGTACACATATTTAGAACACAATGTAACAGTACACACATTTAGAACACGCTGTAGCAGTACACAGATTTAGAACACGCTGTAGCAGTACACAGATTTAGAACACGCTGTAGCAGTACACAGATTTAGAACACGCTGTAGCAGTACACATATTTAGAACACGCTGTAGCAGTACACATATTTAGAACACGCTGTAGCAGTACACATATTTAGAACACGCTGTAGCAGTACACATATTTAGAACACGCTGTAGCAGTACACATATTTAGAACACGCTGTAGCAGTACACAGATTTAGAACACGCTGTAGCAGTACACACATTTAGAACACACTGTAACAGTACACACATTTAGAACACACTAACAGTACACACATTTAGAACACACTAACAGTACACACATTTAGAACACACTGTAACAGTACACACATTTAGAACACACTGTAACAGTACACACATTTAGAACACACTGTAACAGTACACACATTTAGAACACACTAACAGTACACACATTTAGAACACGCTGTAACAGTACACACATTTAGAACACGCTGTAACAGTACACACATTTAGAACACACTGTAACAGTACACACATTTAGAACACACTGTAACAGTACACACATTTAGAACACGCTGTAACAGTACACACATTTAGAACACACAAACAGTACACACATTTAGAACACACTGTAACAGTACACACATTTAGAACACACTAACAGTACACACATTTAGAACACGCTGTAACAGTACACACATTTAGAACACGCTGTAACAGTACACACATTTAGAACACGCTGTAACAGTACACACATTTAGAACACGCTGTAACAGTACACACATTTAGAACACGCTGTAACAGTACACACATTTAGAACACGCTGTAACAGTACACACATTTAGAACACGCTGTAACAGTACACACATTTAGAACACACTAACAGTACACACATTTAGAACACGCTGTAACAGTACACACATTTAGAACACACTAACAGTACACACATTTAGAACACACTGTAACAGTACACACATTTAGAACACACTAACAGTAGACACATTTAGAACACGCTGTAACAGTACACACATTTAGAACACACTAACAGTACACACATTTAGAACACACTAACAGTACACACATTTAGAACACACTGTAACAGTACACACATTTAAAACACACTAACAGTACACACATTTAGAACACGCTGTAACAGTACACACATTTAGAACACGCTGTAACAGTACACACATTTAGAACACGCTAACAGTACACACATTTAGAACACGCTGTAACAGTACACACATTTAGAACACACTAACAGTACACACATTTGGAACACATTGTAACAGTACACACATTTAGAACACACTGTAACAGTACACACATTTAAAACACACTAACAGTACACACATTTAGAACACACTGTAACAGTACACACATTTAGAACACGCTGTAACAGTACACACATTTAGAACACGCTGTAGCAGTACACACATTTAAAACACGCTGTAACAGTACACACATTTAGAACACACTGTAACAGTACACACATTTAGAACGCACTAACAGTACACACATTTAGAACGCACTGTAACAGTACACACAGTTAGAACACGCTAACAGTACAAATATTTAGAACACTAACAGTACACACATTAAAACATGCTAAAACAATACACACATTTAGAACACACTAACAGTACACACATTTAAAACACGCTGTAGCAGTACACACATTAAACATGCTAAAACAGTACACACATTTAGAACACGCTGTAGCAGTACACACATTTAAAACACGCTGTAGCAGTACACACATTTAAAACACACTAACAGTACACACATTTAAAACACGCTGTAGCAGTACACATATTTAGAACACACTGTAACAGTACACACATTTAGAACACAATGTAACAGTACACACATTTAGAACACACTGTAACAGTACACAAATTTAGAACACGCTGTAACAGTACACACATTTAGAACACAATGTAACAGTACACACATTTAGAACACACTAACAGTACACACATTTAGAACACACTAACAGTACAGACATTTAGAACACTAACAGTACACATATTAAAACATGCTAAAACAGTACACACATTTAGAACACACTAACAGTACACACATTTAGAACACGCTGTAACAGTACACACATTTAGAACACACTGTAACAGTACACACATTTAGAACACACTAACAGTACACACATTTAGAACACGCTGTAACAGTACACACATTTAGAACACGCTGTAACAGTACACATATTTAGAACACGCTGTAACAGTACACACATTTAGAACACGCTGTAACAGTACACACATTTAGAACACACTGTAACAGTACACACATTTAGAACACACTAACAGTACACACATTTAAAACACGCTGTAGCAGTACACACATTAAACATGCTAAAACAGTACACACATTTAAAACACGCTGTAGCAGTACACACATTTAAAACACGCTGTAGCAGTACACACATTTAGAACACGCTGTAACAGTACACACATTTAAAACACACTAACAGTACACACATTTAAAACACGCTGTAGCAGTACACATATTTAGAACACGCTGTAACAGTACACACATTTAGAACACAATGTAACAGTACACACATTTAGAACACACTAACAGTACACACATTTAGAACACACTAACAGTACACACATTTAGAACACGCTGTAACAGTACACACATTTAGAACACGCTGTAACAGTACACACATTTAGAACACGCTGTAACAGTACACACATTTAGAACACGCTGTAACAGTACACACATTTAGAACACGCTGTAACAGTACACACATTTAGAACACACTAACAGTACACACATTTAGAACACGCTGTAACAGTACACACATTTAGAACACGCTGTAACAGTACACACATTTAGAACACACTAACAGTACACACATTTAGAACACGCTGTAACAGTACACACATTTAGAACACACTAACAGTACACACATTTAGAACACACTGTAACAGTACACACATTTAGAACACACTAACAGTACACACATTTAGAACACGCTGTAACAGTACACACATTTAGAACACACTAACAGTACACACATTTAGAACACACTGTAACAGTACACACATTTAGAACACGCTGTAACAGTACACACATTTAGAACACACTAACAGTACACACATTTAGAACACACTAACAGTACACACATTTAGAACACGCTGTAACAGTACACACATTTAGAACATGCTAAAACAGTACACACATTTAGAACACACTAACAGTACACACATTTAGAACACGCTGTAACAGAACACACATTTAGACCACACTAACAGTACACATATTTAGAACACACTGTAACATTACACACATTTAGAACACGCTGTAACAGTACACACATTTAGAACACACTGTAGCAGTACACACATTTAGAACACACTGTAACAGTACACACATTTAGAACACACTGTAACAGTACACACATTTAGAACACACTAACAGTACACACATTTAGAACACACTAACAGTACACACATTTAGAACACGCTGTAACAGTACACACATTTAGAACATGCTAAAACAGTACACACATTTAGAACACACTAACAGTACACACATTTAGAACACGCTGTAACAGAACACACATTTAGACCACACTAACAGTACACACATTTAGAACACACTGTAACAGTACACACATTTAGAACACGCTGTAACAGTACACACATTTAGAACACACTGTAGCAGTACACACATTTAGAACACACTGTAACAGTACACACATTTAGAACACACTGTAACAGTACACACATTTAGAACACACTGTAACAGTACACACATTTAGAACACTAACAGTACACACATTTAGAACACGCTGTAACAGTACACACATTTAGAGCACACTGTAACAGTACACACATTTAGAACACGCTGTAACAGTACACACATTTAGAACACACTAACAGTACACACATTTAGAACACGCTGTAACAGTACACACATTTAGAACACGCTGTAACAGTACACACATTTAGAACACACTAACAGTACACACATTTAGAACACACTAACAGTACACACATTTAGAACACACTAACAGTACACACATTTAGAACACACTAACAGTACACACATTTAGAACACACTGTAACAGTACACACATTTAGAACACGCTGTAACAGTACACACATTTAGAACATCCTGCAACACACGTCATCAAACAGATACACACACACACACTCATCTCTCCATTCCCTGTGAACCAGTCCTGTACACACACACACATATGCACACACACTCCCACACACACACTCTCACACACTGCACAGTATTCTTACCTGCTGTACCTTCCCCAGTTGGAACAGGGCTGCTGTGAGGGGGGGTCTGAGGAATGGAGACAGGCTAGGAGGCCGCCCAAACTTCCCTGGAGACAGAGAGAGAGGGAGGAAGCAGGCATGGTCAGTGTATTGTATAACAGGGGTATCAAACTTGACTGAGACACAGTGACAAGGGAAAGGCATACTGTGGTGTCCTCACAGACCAACCAACCAAGGTGCATGAATAAATGAACAAACGGAATGTGGGAAAAATATTCAGCCACTCTTAGGAGACAATGGAAGTAAGTTCGATAGATCGAAAATACCTCTTTACTATGTGTTGGCATTTAGACTTCCCCAGGCTGTATGCGACAGAGCATAGCACACAGCAGCCAGATAATAAGCTCAGTAATAGCTCCAGACATCCACAACCTACTCATAATAAATGTATGCGTCAAAGCTAATGGTAGCTTCCTCCAGAATAGGTAGAAAGTTTAACATTTAATCAGGGGCTAATTTTAGACTTAGTCTAATTGTGCGTGCTCCTCTTTTAAGAGCCAGCCCTCAGCCTTCACTCCTTCCTGCCTGCCTGCCTGCCCTCCTCTGTTCTGATGTAGTCTGAGAACAAGTTCATTATAATAAATGATTAAGCATTCATCAAAAAGCAACGTGCTTAGAATTGATAAGACAGGATACGCTAATCGAAAGCCATTTCTATCATTCTAGGGGCACAGAGAGGATGAGACGGATAAAAATGAAACAATCTAATCTGTACAACCCAATAAACGTAAGTAAGTTGTTTCTCTATTTAATTTACAGTAGTCCTGTAAATAAGGGAGTCCAGTGTGTGTGTCTGACCTCCTCGTTTGCCAGTGTGGTAAGGCCTCATGAGGACCTGTAGGGCTGCTGGGTTGGTCATGCTGTTCAGCAGCTGGGCCAAGTTGGGCTCCGGCAGTAAGCCCTTCTTATTACTCAACATCTGCAATACACACACACACAAACAAAAGGGAAAGATTAGCATAGCTTGCTATATACGGTATATACATTACCAGTCAAACGTTTTAGAACAAATCAAATCTAATTTTATTAGTCATATGCCCCGAAAACAACAGGTGTAGTAGACGTTACAGTGAAATATTTATGGTCATCTATTTTATATTTGAGATTCTTCAAATAGCCACCATTTGCCTTGATGACAGCTTTGCACACTCTTGGCATTCTCTCAACAAGCTTCATGAGGTGGTCACCTGGAATACATTTCAATTAACAAGTGTGCCTTCTTAAAAGTACATTTGTGGAATTTCTTAAATAATGTGTTTACTGAGCCAATAAGTTGTGTTGTGACAAGGGAGGGTATACAGAAGATAGCCCTATTTGGTAAAAGACCAAGTCCATTTTATGTCAAAAAGAGCTCAAATAAGCAGAGAACAGACAATCCATCATTACTTTAAGACATGAAGGTCAGTCAATCCGGATAATGTCAAGACTTTCTTCAAGTGCAGTCACAAAAACCATCAAGCGCTATGATGAAACTGACTCTCATGAGGACCGCCACGGGAAAGGAAGACCCAGAGTTACCTCTGCCGCAGTGGATAAGTTCATTAGAGTTACCAGCCTCAGAAAATGCAGCCAAATAAATGCTTCACAGAGTTCAAGTAACAGACGCATCTCAACATCAACTGTTCAGAGGAGACTGTGTGAATCAGGCCTTCTTGGTCGAATTTCTGCAAAGAAACCACAACTAAAGTACACCAATCAGAATAAGAGACTTGCTTGGGTCAAGAAACACGAGCAATGGACATTAGACTGGTGGAAATTTGTCCTTTGCTCTGGCGTCCAAATGTTTAATTTTTGGTTCCAACAGCCTTGTCTTTGTGAGACATGGTGTGGGTGAACGGATGATCTCCGCATGTGTATTTCCCACCGTAAAGCATGGAGGAGGAGCTATTATTGTCACGTTGGTATAAATGGATCGGGAGATAGGCGCAGGAATGCGTAATAGGGATTTTTATTTACCCAAATTACAGCGTGCCGTGTAAAGGCACGGAGACGAAGACCAAACAAACACGTATACAAAACACATGGTTGAAACCCAAACAAAAGAGCGAGGAGTACCTCGAATAAATACACAAGCGCACAATAATACCACACGAGACCCGTAGTCATCTGCGCAATACAAGCGACATGAAAGCCAAAACTACACAGTACAGGTACTCACACGATAATCGACAGCCCAATGGAAACCAAAGGGCACATTTACACAATTACAATCACTGAAATGGGGACCAGGTGTACGTAATGGCACAGCTCCAGTGGGATCCATGACAATTATGGTGTGGGGGTGCTTTGCTGGTTACACTGTCTCTGATTTATTTAGAATTCAAGGCACACTTAACCAGCATGGCTACCACGGCAACCTCCAGGCTGTGTAAGGGCTATTTGACCAAGAAGGAGAGTGATGGAGTGCTGCATCAGATGACCTGGCATCCACAATCCCCAAACCTCAACAAAATTGAGATGGTTTGGGATGAATTGGACTGCAGAGTGAAGGAAAAGCAGCCAACAAGTGCTCAGCATATGTGGGAACTCCTTCAAGACTGTTGGAAAAGGATTCCTCATGAAGCTGTTTGAGAGAATGACAAGAGTGTGCAAAGCTGTCATGAAGGCAAAAAGTGGCTACTTTGAAGAATCTGAAATACAAAATATATTTTGATTTGTTCAACACTTTTTTGGTTACTACATGATTCCATGTGTGTTATTTCATAGTTTTGATGTCATCACTATTATTCTACAATGTAAAAAATAAAATAAAAACCTTGAATGAGTAGGTGTTCTACAACTTTTGACCGGTAGTGTATATACACTGAGTGTATAAAACATTAAGGACACCTGCACTTTCCATAACATAGACTGACCAGGTGATTCCAAGTGAAATCTATGATCCCCTATTGATGTCACTTGTTAAATGCACTTCAATCAGTGTAGATGAAGGGAGGAGACAGGTTAAAGAAGGATTTTTAAGCCCTGAGACAATTGAGACATGGATTGTGTACGTGTGCCTTTCAGAGGGTGAATGGGAAAGACACAAGATTTAAGTGCCTTTGAATGGGGTATGGTAGATGATGGCAGGCACACATGTTTGTGTCAAGAACTGTAAAGTTGCTGCGATTGTCATGCTCAACAGTTTCCCATGTGTACCATTAATGGTCCACCACCCAAAGGATATCCATCGAACTTGACACAACTGTGGGAAGTATTGGAGTCAACATGGCCCAGCATCCCAGTGGAACGCTTTCAACACCTTGTGGAGTCCATGCCTCGATGGGCACACATTTGTTTACATCTCTGTTAGTGAGCATTTCTCCTTTGCCGAGATAATCCATCCACCTGACAGGTGTGGCATATAGAAGCTGATTAAACAGCACAATCATTACACAGGTGTCCCTTGTGCTGGGGACCATAAAATGTGCAACTGGCATGCCGACTGCAGGAATGTCCACAGAGCTGTTGCCTTTCTCTACCATAAGCCCCCTCCAACATCATTTTAGAGAATTTGGCAGTACGTCAACCAGCCTCACAACTGCAGACCATGTATAACCACGCAAGCCCAGGACCTTCTCGTCCGGCTTCTTCACCTGCTCGATCGTCTGAGACCAGCCACCCGGACAGCTGATGAAACTGTGGGCTTGCACATCCGAAGAATTTCTGCACAAACTGTCAGAAAGCTTCTCAGTAAGCTCATCTGCATGCTCGTCGTCCTCACCAAGGTCTTGACCTGTTTGCAGTTTGGTGTCGTAACCGACTTCAGTGGGCAAATTGTCACCTTCGATGAACACTGGCACGCTGGAGAAGTGTGCTCTTCATGGATGAATCCCGGTTTTAACAGTAACGTCCGTGTATGGCGTTGTGTGGGCGAGCGGTTTGCTGATGTTAACATTGTGAACAGAGTGCCCTATGGTGGCGGTGGATATGGTATGGGCAGGCATAAACTATGGCCAACGAACGCAATTACATTTTATCGACTGCAATTTCAATGCACACAGATACCGTGACGAGATCCTGAGGCCCATTGTCGTGCCATTCATCTGCCGTCATCACTTCATATTTCAGCATGATAATGCACGACCCATGCTGCAAGGATCTGTACACAATTCCTGGAAGCTACATACTCCATGGCCTGCATACTCACCAGACATATCACCCATTGAGCATGTTTGGGATGCTCTGGATCGACGTGTATGACAGCGTGTTCCAGTTCCCTCCAATATCCAGAAAATTGGCATTGCAATTGAATAGGAGTGGGTCAACATTCCACAGGCCACAATCAACAGCCTGATCAACTCTATGCGAAGGAGATGTGTCACGCTGCATGAGGCAAATTGTGGTCACACCTGATACTGACTGGTTTTCTGATCCACACCCCAACTTTTTTTTTTAAGGCATTTGTGACCAACAGATGCATATCTGTATTCCCAGTCATGTGAAATACATAGATTAGGGACTAATGAAATTATTTCAATTGACTGATTTTCTTATATGAACTGTAACTCCGTAAAATCTTTGAAATTGTTGCATGTTTCATTTCTATTTTTGCTCAGTGTGTAAGTGCTATCACCAGTAAGGTTGAGCTTCTCATCACAGAGCCACATACACAGGCTCACAGAGTAGACATTCACAATAGCAATAAACAGATTATATTTCCCCTAGCCTTGAGCCATGTTCAGCTGAGTGAGTAGTGTGTATTACTGCCTCTGATTGAGAGTGTGTGTGTGTGTTTTAGCCTGTCAGTGAGAGTGTTTATTATAGAGTCTGTTAGTTGGGTATTGAGCGAGGTACAGTGTGATCTGTCACTGATCGCATCTTTCATAGAGAGCAGCGGAATTCTCTCTCTCTTTCTATATATAAATTATATACAGTATATCTCTCTCCCTCTCTTTATGCACCACACTGTGCACCACACTGAACATGGACCAGAGTAAAGTAGTCACTGTGCTGTTTGGTATCATTGTGGTCACCACACTGAACATGAACCAGAGTAAAGTAGTCACTGTGCTGTTTGGTATCATTGTGGTCACCACACTGAACATGAACCAGAGTAAAGTAGTCACTGTGCTGTTTGGTATCATTGTGTGCACCACACTGAACATGAACCAGAGTAAAGTAGTCACTGTGCTGTTTGGTATCATTGTGGTCACCACACTGAACATGAACCAGAGTAAAGTAGTCACTGTGCTGTTTGGTATCATTGTGGTCACCACACTGAACATGGACCAGAGTAAAGTAATCACTGTGCTGTTTGGTATCATTGTGTGCACCACACTGAACATGGACCAGAGAAAGCAAAGGAGAGATTTGTCTGAGGAGATCAGAAAGAAAATAATAGACAAGCATGGTAAAGGTCAAGGCTACAAGACCACCTCCAAGCAGCTTGATGTTCCTGTGACAACAGTTGCAAATATTATTAAGAAGTTTAAGGTCCATGGAACTGTAGCCAACCTCCCTGGGCGTGGCCGCAAGAGGAAAATCGACCCCAGATTGAACAGAAGGATAGTGTGAATGGTAGAAAAAGAACCAAGGATAACTGCCAAAGAGATACAAGCTGAACTCCAAGGTGAAGGTACGTCAGTTTCTGATCGCACCATACATCGCTTTTTGAGCGACAGTGGGCTCCATGGAAGAAGACCCAGGAGGACTCCACTTTTGAAAGAAAAACATAAAAAAGCCAGACTGGAATTTGAATGTCATTTGGACAGATGAGTCAAAACTGGAGCTTTTTGGCAAGTCACATCGGCTCTATGTTCACAGAGGTAAAAATTAAGCTTTCAAAGAAAAGAACACCGTACCTACAGTGAAACATGGAGGTTTGGTTATGTTTGGGGCTGCTCTGCCGTGCCAAATACATTTAAACTCAGTTTTTTACAAATTCTGACATTTAATCCTAGTAAAAATTCCCTGTCTTAGGTCAGTTAGGATCACCACTTTATTTTAAGAATGTGAAATGTCAGAATAATAGTAGAGTGATTTATTTCAGCTTTTATTGTTACGTGTAGAGAACACAGGGAACCCAAGAGCAGACTCAGATGCGGAAGAAGGGATGAATGAACCAAAAAGTTTATTGTACACAGAGAGATATGGAGTGCAGAACTGGGGTAGCTCAGATGAGTTGCAGAAAACGCGTGAGAAAACGAGTGAGGTTGAAGTTGACTGAGTGAACAGGGTAAACAGGTCCTGAGGGGAATCCAAGGTGGTGGTGGTGAGTGAAGTCCAGAGCAAAAGGTGGTTAGGTGGTAAGATGTGGTACAGGAGCCAGAGACAGAGTGGTAACTGCAACGAGAGGACAAAACGGTGTAAGGCAGGGAAACAGGATCTTGAGAACTGACATAAGGCTAGGATAACGACTGACTGAGCAGAGTTTACGATCTGGCAGAGTGGAGGTGGCAGGAATGAGTATATGTAGAGGTCTTGATTAGGGGACGATTTGCAGCTGGTAGGGATCTGCTCTGACTCCAGCACACCTGTCTCCAACCACAGAGAGAGAGAGAGAGAGAGAGAGAGAGAGAGAGAGAGAGAGAGAGAGAGAGAGAGAGAGAGAGAGAGAGAGAGAGAGAGAGAGAGAGAGAGAGAGAGAGAGAGAGAGAGAGAGAGAGAGAGAGAGAGAGAGAGAGAGAGAGAGAGAGAGAGAGAGAGAGAGAGAGAGAGAGAGAGAGAGAGAGAGAGAGAGAGAGAGAGAGAGAGAGAGAGAGAGAGAGAGAGAGAGAGAGAGAGAGAGAGAGAGAGAGAGAGAGAGAGAGAGAGAGAGAGAGAGAGAGAGAGAGAGAGAGAGAGAGAGAGAGAGAGAGAGAGAGAGAGAGAGAGAGAGAGAGAGAGAGAGAGAGAGAGAGAGAGAGAGAGAGAGAGAGAGAGAGAGAGAGAGAGAGAGAGAGAGAGAGAGAGAGAGAGAGAGAGAGAGAGAGAGAGAGAGAGAGAGAGAGAGAGAGAGAGAGAGAGAGAGAGAGAGAGAGAGAGAGAGAGAGAGAGAGAGAGAGAGAGAGAGAGAGAGAGAGAGAGAGAGAGAGAGAGAGAGAGAGAGAGAGAGAAGAGAACTGCAGGTCAGGATGACACTGAATGAACACCAGAGGGCGTAGTGGGAGCAGATGTGACTATGGACGCCACCTGGCGCATGATCCAGCTTGTCTGGGTGAGAGGTGTAAAAATAATGTAAGAGGGAGGGATCCAGAATGTGATGACGGGGCACCCAGCTACACTCCTGAGGCCCGTATCCTTCCCAGTCCACCAGATACTGCCAACCATGGCCCCAATGGCGCACTTCCAAAAGCCGCCCGACCGTATAGGCAGGATGGTCGTCGATGAGACGAGGGGGAGCTTCAGGAGGGGACAAGGAACTGGAGCAGACTGGTTTGATCAATGATACATGGAAGGTGGGTTGAATTTTGAGAGAGTCAGGGAGGTTTAGATGAACAGCAGAGGGGTTTATGACATGATCAATCTCGAAGGGGCCAATGAATCGGGGAGCTAGTTTTTCAAAACCACTTTCAGAGGCAAGTCCTTCGAAGAAAGCCATGGAGTGTAAACTGGAGCTGGAGCACGATGACGGTTAGCCTTGGATTGGGTCCTGGCGGAGGCACGAAGAAGGGCAGCCCGGGCTCTTCTCCAGGTGCGATGACAACGGCGCATGTGTTCCTGGACTGAGGACACCGCTACTTCAACCTCTTAGGCAGGGAACAAGGGAAGTTGGCAACCCAGAGCACACTCAAAGGGAGACATACCTAATGAGGCGTTGATGAGGGTGTTGTGGGCGTATTCCACCCTTGGGTAGCTGGGCACGTTTCTAGGATCAGGCTGGTTCACCTGAGCCTGACGAACACGAGATTCAATCTTCCAGGAAACAGCAGCAATGATGCAGGCTCTGAACTTTTGTTGTCTGCGGTGAACCGACGAGAGAGAGCATCAGGCTTGGTATTCTTAGATCCGGGGCGATAAGTGAGTGTGAATCTTCCAAAAAACAATGCCCACCTGGCCTGTCGAGAGTTGAGACATTTGGCGGACTGGATGTAGGCTAGATTTTTATGATCCGTCCACACAATGAAGGGAAGTACTGAACCCTCTAACCAGTGACGCCACTCCTCAAGAGCCAGCTTAACAGGCAAGAGCTCCCGGTTGCCTACTTCAAAATGTCTCTCTGCAGGTGAGAGCTTGCGGGACAAGAAGGCACAAGGATGGAGCTTCTGATCCACGGGAGAACGTTGAGACAGAACAGCACCTACCCCAGTGTCGGAAGCATACACCTCCAGGTTGAACTGGAGTTCTGGGTCTGGCTGGGTAAGGATAAGAGCAGAAGTGGAGCGGTGCTTGAGTTCCCAGAACGCTGCCTCTGCCTCAGGGGACCAGTGGAATGTATTGGAGGTTGAGGTGAGAGGAGCTGCCAAACGACTGTAGTCACGGATGAATCGTTTATAAAAATTGGCAAACCCCAGAAAATGCTGTAACTGCTTCAGATTCGTGGGCACAGGGAACTCTATGACTGACATTATCTTGGCTGGGTCCATTCGTAGCTGTCCTTGAGCAATAATGTAACCCAAGAAGGACACAGAGGAAACTGTTACGTTCCCCAGATTATGTGTTGTAGTTTGTGTATTTGCATGTGTTTATTTCAGGAAATGGCTTCCTGAAATCCCTCAAGCAGCTGATTGGTCGACTCCAGGGCTAATTGGAGAGCTGACCCCGCCCCCTCGTCAAGACACAGCTGTCTCCAATTACCCATTCCTTCTGAAGCTATATAAAAGCCAGTGTTCTGTTCAGGAGGGAGATTTTTTTGGAGGTAGAGATTTTGCTGGAGGTAGGGATTGCTGAGATTGATTGTGATAGAGGTTGATTTTGCTGGAAAGTGGTATGTTCTGTGAGTTTGTTGCTCAGATAGAGCTTATTTGACATCCTTTTGTTTCTTAGTTTGTTTAAAATTGTTTAATATTCTGTTTCATTTGTTCCCAGGGGGAAAGGGGAAGGCACCTAGGGAGTGTTTAGGCAAGAGGCCCGCGGTCATACATATACCCGTAGCATAATCGCTGTCTAGGCACACTAGGTAAGACCTGGGCGGACCACCCCTTGTATTTTGGTTAGGGCACCAGGTGGTGCTAAATTAGGTAAGTAGTGGGTAGGCAGGTAAGATAGGAGAGGGGGGGGGGCTTTGAGATGTATTTTCTTTGCTTTGGTTCCGTCCAGCCCCTTTTCCCCATATTACCGTGTAAAGGAATAAAGTCCTTGTAAACGGTACCACATTCTGCCTGTTGTCATTCTTACTTGCACCTACAGTCCATACCTTTTTCGCTTCACGGAGAGTTTAGTTGTAGCAGGGTGTTGCGTTCCCTCTTCATAGAGGCGTGCGTAACAGAAACATGAAACTCACATTTCTCAGCCTTGACAAATAGCTTATTCTCTAATAGCCTTTGGAGAACTTGGTGGATGTGATGCTTGTGAGACTCAATGTCCTTCGGGAAAAAACTAATGTCATCCACATAGACAAAAACAAAACGCCCAATGACATCCCTCAGGACATCATTCACCAGGCCCTGAAAAACAGCCGGGGCGTTAGTGAGGCCAAAAGGCATAACGAGGTACTCAATGTCCAAGTGGTGTGTTGAATGCCCTTTTCCACTCGCCTCCCTCTCTGATGCGGAAAAGGTGGTAGGCATTCCGGAGGTCCAGTAAATACTGTGGCACCATGGAGGGGGCGAAAAAGCAGAACTGATCAGTGGCAAGGGCTACTTATTCATGACAGTAATACTATTCAACCCACGGAAGTCTATGTATGGCCTCGGTGACCCGTCCTTCTTCTTGACAAAGAAAAATCCAGCTCCCACCAGAAAGAAAGAAGGCCTGACCATGTCCGACAGTCAGGGAGTCCTGGATGTATTCCTCCATGGCTTCTTGCTTGGGGTGAGAGATGTTATACAACCTGCTACTAGGGAGAGGAGCTCCAGGCTGAAGCTCGATAGCACAGTCGTAAGGCCGATGAGGCGGCAGAGATGGGGTGTGGTGCTTACTGAATACAGGAGCTAGACCATGATATTCTGGAGGAACAGAAGACAGGTCTGGGGCTTCTGGAATGGACTGGGGTGACGACAAGGCAGGAGGAAGGGCAGAATGTAGACAATTACAATGGCAAAATGTACTCCAAGTAACCCTTCCGGTAGACGAGTCAATATGTGGGTTGTGTAGCTTTAACCATGGATGGCCCAGAACCAGAGGTGAGTGAGAACAGTCGATGATATGGAAACTGATATTTCCCTGGTGATTACCAGAGAGACGCAGGATAACAGGAACAGTTCTCTCCAAAACACAGAAGAGTAGTTTTCCATTGAGAACGTTGGCTTCCAGAGGTGAATCAAGCAAAACAGTGTCCAGGCCCAACTGCTTAACAACCACTCGGTCCAGAAAACTCTCGTTGACGCCTGAATCGATGAGAGCAGACAGAGGAAAAGCCTCACTCTGCCACACAAGGTTGGCCTTGAGTAGGGTTCTGGGAGACGATGGGCAGGCGATTTGGCTCAACAGTATATCCCCTACTACTGCCGAACCCACTCTTTTGCTGGACACAGGGTACAAGTGGAGACCAGGTGACCAACCTGGCCACAATATAGACAGCTCTTAGTACTAATACGCCGCTGCCTCTCCTCTGGACATAGACGAGTCCCGCCGAGCTGCATGGGTTCAGGATTGGAACCTGCCTGGTGATGTGATGCAGTCGGAGAAATTGAGCAAGGCACAGAAGCAGACGTTATGGGACATGCAACTGTCATGACATTGCCCTCTTTGGGTACAGCAAGCCCCATCCCCCTCTCCCTGCCTCCTACAACTAGGCTGCTGTGGTCAGAGACATCGTAAATTCCTGGAAGAGATTGTCTCATGGACACAGTATAGAGATAGAGTGAAGTTTCATAGAGAACAAAGGAATTTCTTCCACCTCACAGAACTTGAGGTCCGAACAACATTTATGAATAATGTTGTTGAATAAAAAATCGGTGAAGAATCCAGCTACGAACTGGTCCGTTTGTTACAACTTGGTAAAACTCATGGGAGACGGTGCGGCCACATTACCATAACGCTGTTTATATAATAGCCTCAGATATGAGGTTTACATCTAATTGTTGTATAAGATGAATGAGTGAGGATGATACTGTTTGTAAAATTGGGTAATGTGATTTTGGACTGTTTAATGAAGGAAACTCCAATTCCCTTTTGAGTTTAACTAAATCAGAGGACCGCCCATGAGCCCAGTTAGGGTCAGGCATCCTGAGACAGCCCCTTTTCTGCAATTCCAAATAAAACCCCAACTTTGAGAAGTTCTCACTAGACCATGTTTTTCTCCATTACGAGAAGACAAAGGTTGCAGACCATTGCTGAATGTTTTAACCATACCAGGTGGTTAAACTCTCAGACTATCGATACCGACTGAATAAGATCAAGTCTTTGATATTAATTACTAATCTGCAGCTAGGAATTCGGTATCATTGAACGCGAAGAACGACAACCACAGAAACATCCATTCTACAACAACATGAATGAATGTCGCTCTGAACTACCCGAGAGAGAGAGAGAGAGAGAGAGAGAGAGAGAGAGAGAGAGAGAGAGAGAATGGAAACTCTCCAACAGAAACTAACTTTTCAACAGCGATCAAGATGACACACTGAGCATAAATATAAATATTGATTGCAATTGTTCCCGAATGGGTGAGCGTTCATGTGCAAAGGATTAGCATTTCAATTGTTATAATTATCAAATCTGTAGTGACTTCTCAGTGAACCCCCACTTCCCCTTTTGTCTAACAAGCCGCCATGCCGGTTTAGCCCACTAGGGCACATTCTCCTATCATTTCTTGTAACCATTTTTACTTTGTTTGTTTGTTTATGCATTTCTGTGAAATACTTAGTTAGTAAATAAATGAATTAAGCCAATTGAGGTATGGATGACTCATAGTGAAGACTGGGTTCGTGCAGATAACCAACAATTTACGACGTTTGGAATGAGACTAACGTGAGGTAAAGTAAATAATTGATTAATTCGAAGACTAATTGATCAGATATAAAATATCTGAAAAGTTATATTAGGAAATTATAACTTTGTAATCTGAATATTTTCCTTGGTGCCCCGACTTCCTAGTTAATTACAGTAATTGCAGATTAATCAGTTTAATTTGTGTAATACTAATTACAGTGAATCTTTGATAAAAACTAAAAGTCTTCATTTAATGATAGTAAAGACACGACACAACCCTACCTCCCCTCTCCCACCGACGCTCACGGAGATGGTTGTCAATGCGAATTATGAGAGAAATGAGTTTGTCTAGTCCATCAGGCTCTTCTCTGGATACCAACTCGTCCTTGAGGGCCTCAGTGAGTGCGTTCCGGAATGCTCCCTGAAGGGCCTCGTCATTCCAGCCGCTCTCTGCGGCGAGGGTGCGGAACTCACATGCCATCTCAGCCACACTCTGAGAACCTTGACGAAGGGACAGAAGTCATTCCTTCCACAGACCGGGTGGTCGAAGACCTTCCTCATCTCATCTGTGAATCCACTGTTGGAGAAGCAGATAGATGACTGTCTCTCCCAAACTGCAGTGGCCCAGGAGAGCGCTGCTCCCAGAAGGCAGCCAATCAAAAAATACATTTTTGCGCGATCATTAGCATAAGAGTAGGGCTGTTGCTCAAACACTAGTGAACATTGTACAAGAAAGGTATCTCCAACCACACAATCACACCAAGAGAGAGAGAGTATACAGGGGGAGAACTGCAGGTTAGGACGACACCGGATTAACACCAGAGGGCGTAGGGGGGGCAGATGTGACATTTATTTATTTCATCACATTCCCAGTGGGTCAGAAGTTTACATACACTCAACTACTATTTGGTAGCATTGACTTTAAATTGTTTAACTTGTGTCAAACGTTTCTGGTAGCCTTCCACAAGCTTCCCACAATAAGTTGGGTAAATTTGGGTGAATTTAACTTGGGTGAATTTTGGCCCATTCATCCTGACAGAGTGGGTGTAACTGAGTCAGGTTCATAGGCCTCCTTGCTCGCACACACTTTTTCAGTTCTGCCCACAAAATGTCTATCAGATTGAGGCCAGAGCTTTGTGATGGCCACTCCAATACCTTTCTTTTGTTGTCTTTAACCTCTCTGGGATCGTTCGGGACGCTAGCGTCCCACCTCGCCAACAGCCAGTGAAATTGCAGGGCGCCAAATTCAAAACAACAGAAATCTCATAATTAAAATTCCTAAACCGTACAAGTATTTTACACCATTTTAAGGATACACTTCTCGTTAATCCAACCACAGTGTCCGATTTCAAAAAGGCTTTTTGGCAAAAGCAGAACGTATCATTATGTTAGGTCAGCAACTAGTCACAGAAAGCATTCAGCCATTTTCCAGCCAAAGAGAGGTGTCACAAAAAGCAGAAATATAGATAAAATGAATCACTAACCTTTGACGATCTTCATCAGATGACACTCCCAGTACTCAATGTTACACAATACATGTATGTTTTGTTCGATCAAGTTCATGTTTATATCCAAAAACCTCAGTTTACATTGGCGCCATGTTCAGAAATGCCTCCAAAACATCCAGAGAAATTGCAGAGAGCCACATCAAATAACAGAAATACTCATCATAAACTTTGATGAAAGATACATGTTTTACATAGAATTAAAGATAAACTTGTTCTTAATGCAACCGCTGTGTCAGATTTCAAAAAAGCTTTACGGCATAAGCACAATATTCAATCATCTGAGAACAGCGTTCAGCCACAAAAGCAAGCCATACAGTTACCCGCCAAATTGTGGAGTCAACAAAAGTCATAAATAGCATTATGAATCTTTACTTACCTTTGCTAATCTTCGTCGGAATGTACTCCCAGGACTCGCACTTCCACAAGAAATGGTCGTATTGTTCGATTACGTCCATATTTATGTCCTCCGCTTTGTTCGCGCGTTTAGTTCACTATTCCAAAGGCACAATGCGCGAGCGCAAAATCCAGACGAAAAGTCAAGAGTTCCATTACAGTTTGTAGAAACATGTCAAACGATGTTTACAATCAATCCTTAGGGTCTTTTTATAATTAATCTTCAATAATATTCCAACCGGATACAGAGGAAAAAGAAGGAACGGAGCACCCGCGTGACCGTGCAGTAGTCCACTTGTTGAAGCAGCTCTTATTCGACACCCTTCCACAATAGAAGCCTCAAACAACTTTCTAAAGACTGTTGACATCTGCTGGATGCCTTGGGAAGTGCAATCTGACCCCATAGACACAGAATATTGGATCGGCAATCACTTAAATGAAACTACAAACCTCAGATTTCCCACTTCCTGGTTGGATTTGTCTCAGGTTTTCGCCTGCCATATGAGTTCTGTTATACTCACAGACATCATTCAAACAGTTTTAGAAACTTCAGAGTGTTTTCTATCCAATACTACTAATAATATGCATATATTAGCATCTGGGACAGAGTAGCAGGCAGTTTACTCTGGGCACCTTAATCATCCAAGCTACTCAATATTGCCCCCTTGTCACCAAGAAGTTAAGCCATTTTGTCACAACTTTGGAAGTATGCTTGAGGTCATTGTCCATTTGGAAGATCCATTTGTGACCAAGCTTTAACTTCCTGACTGATGTCTTGAGAAGTTGCTTCAATATATTCACCAAATGTTTTTATCATTTCCCATGACATAATATTCTGGAATCTCCCCCCTCTCTGTCATCCTCTCTCCCTATATATATTTTTCTATCTATCTCTCTCTATATATATATATATATATATATATTTCTCACTCTCTTCCTCTCTCTTTCTCTATATATATATAATTCTCTCTCTCTCTCTCTCTCTCTCTCTCTCTCTCTCTCTCTCTCTCTCTCTCTCTCTCTCTCTCTCTCTCTCTCTCTCTCTCTCTCTCTCTCTCTCTCTCTCTCTCTCTCTCTCTCTCTCTCTCTCTCTCTCTCTCTCTCTCTCTCTCTCTCTCTCTCTCTCTCTCTCTCTCTCTCTCTCTCTCTCTCTCTCTCTCTCTCTCTCTCTCTCTATATATATATATATATATATATATATATATATATATATATATATATATATATATATATATATATATATCATTCTGTCTGTCTTATTCTCTCCCTCTCCTTGAGAAAATGTCAGTATGCATCAGTCTGTTTGGTTGGTTGCTGGTTGGTTCCCTCAAGCACGTGAAAACCAGGCTCCCACATCATCACACCAGGGAGAAAGGGAAGGCGAGAGAGGGAGGGAGGGTGGAGAGAAGAAAATAGGAGGGGGGAGGTCCATCTGCGACTGTGTTCACACTCAGTTTCACAAACTGAAGAAATGACAGGAGTAGTCCTCTGCTGAGCACAGTGGCTCTCCTCCTCGTCCTCTCCTCTCCTTCCAGGGTTCTTATGTTGCTTTTGTTTCTGTCTGAATCTCATTTTGTAATGTACTCAACAGAAAGAGCCTGGTGCATGCTCCTCTACAGAATTAAATAGGATCTCTATGTGCTCTTCACTTTCTAGGAAATACTTGCTTTTCTAAGAACTACTCAACCTATTCACTGTCTGAGTATTTAAAGTATTCCGTCTCTAAGTGCACTATTAAGACTATCTCTGAGACACAGGGGTCGTCTGACAATATACCTGGGATGTACCAGAGTACAAACTGAAGAAATGACAGGAGTAGTCCTCTGCTGAGCACAGTGGCTCTCCTCCTCGTCCTCTCCTCTCCTTCCAGGGTTCTTATGCTGCTTTTGTTTCTGTCTGAATCTCTGAGACACAGGGGTCGTCTGATAATATACCTGTGATGTACCACAGTACTATCTGAGACACAGGGGTCGTCTGCAAATATACCTGTGATGTACCACAGTACTATCTCTGAGACACAGGGGTCGTCTGATAATATACCTGTGATGTACCACAGTACTATCTCTCAGACACAGGGGTCCTCTGATAATATACCTGTGATCTACCACAGTACTATCTCTGAGACACAGGGGTCGTCTGATAATATACCTGGGATGTACCAGAGTACCATCTCTGAGACACAGGGGTCGTCTGATAATATACCTGGGATCTACCACAGTACTATCTCTGAGACACAGGGGTCCTCTGATAATATACCTGGGATGTACCAGAGTACTATACATTATACTGTCCACAGTCACCTGGTATGACCATGTTGATGCTGAGGTGTTGACAGATTGACAGTTCCTCCTACTATCTTTTCGTCTCAAAAGGTAGAAATTAAAGAGTGAGTGGGGTAGAGGTGAGTTGCTCAAAGTACTGTGTGTGCACGTATTTAAGTGTGCGTGTAGACTTCAATGGTTGTATGTGTGTGTGTGGATGACTTTGACTGTGCATGTGTTTAAGTACATTCCAGTAGTGTGTGTGTCTGTTTGTGTGCATGTCAGTTTTTGTATGTGTGTAGGCATGTGTGTGTCAGGGGCAGTGAGCACAGCAGGGTTGATTTCTGTCAGAAAAGAACAGAGGAGTGGGCTCATTGTGAGGCAGGGATACATTAGGACAACTCTTAAAATAACTTCCACTGTTATTGTTTCTGCCAGACAGCACCACAGTACAAGAGAAAGAAGGAACGGGAGGTGATATGTATGCATGTATACAGTATACAGATTTATGTTTACATTTTCAGAATACCATGGCATTGTTGAATACTCGTTTCTGATTGGTTTGAAGGGCATTCTAGAGCGTGCATTATTTCCCTTTATAAACTGGGTGGTTCAAGTCCTGAATGCTGATTGGCTGAAAGCCGTGATGTATGAGGCTGTGTACCATGGGTATGACAAAACATTTATTTTTACTGTTCTAATTACATTTGTAACCCGTTTATAACAACAGTAAGTCACCTCAGGGGTTTGTGGTATAGGCCCTATTTACCACGACTAAGGGCTGTATACAGGTACTCCGTGTTGCGTCGTGCAAAGAACAGCCCTTAGCCGTGGTATATTGGCCATATTCCACACCCCTTGGGCCTTATTGCTTTAATAATACACTGATTGTACAAAACATTAGGAACACCTGCTCTTTCCATGACATAGACTGACCAGGTGAATCCAGGTGAAAGCTATGATGTCACTTGTTAAATCCACTTCAATCAGTGTAGATGAAGGGTAGGAGACAGGTTAAAGAAGGATTTTTAAGCCTTGAGGCAACTGAGACATGGATTGTGTATGTGTGCCATTCAGAGGGTGAATGGGCAAGACAAAAGATTTAAGTGCCTTTGAAGGTATGGTAGTAGGTGCCTGGCGCACAGGTTTGAGTGTGTCAAGCACTGCAATGCTGCTGTGTTTTCAAGCTCAACAGTTTCCCGTGTGTATCAAGAATGGTCCATCACCCAAAGGAAATCCAGCCAACTTGGCACAACTGTGGGAAGCATTGGAGTCAACATGGGCCAGCATCCCTGTGGAACGCTTTTGACACCTTCTAGAGTCCCTGTGGAACACTTTCAACACATTGTGGAGTCCCTGTGGAATGCTTTCAACACATTGTGGAGTCCCTGTGGAACGCTTTCAACACATTGTGGAGTCCCTGTGGAATGCTTTCAACACATTGTGGAGTCCCTGTGGAACGCTTTCAACACATTGTGGAGTCCCTGTGGAACTCTTTCAACACATTGTGGAGTCCCTGTGGAATGCTTTCAACACATTGTGGAGTCCCTGTGGAACGCTTTCAACACATTGTGGAGTCCCTGTGGAATGCTTTCAACACATTGTGGAGTCCTTGTGGAACGCTTTCAACACATTGTGGAGTCCCTGTGGAACTCTTTCAACACATTGTGGAGTCCCTGTGGAATGCTTTCAACACATTGTGGAGTCCCTGTGGAACGCTTTCAACACATTGTGGAGTCCCTGTGGAACGCTTTCAACACATTGTGGAGTCCCTGTGGAACGCTTTCAACACATTGTGGAGTCCCTGTGGAATGCTTTCAACACATTGTGGAGTCCCTGTGGAATGCTTTCAACACATTGTGGAGTCCCTGTGGAATGCTTTCAACACATTGTGGAGTCCCTGTGGAATGCTTTCAACACATTGTGGAGTCCCTGTGGAACGCTTTCAACACATTGTGGAGTCCCTGTGGAACGCTTTCAACACCTTGTAGAGTCCCTGTGGAATGCTTTCAACACATTGTGGAGTCCCTGTGGAACGCTTTCAACACCTTGTAGAGTCCCTGTGGAATGCTTTCAACACATTGTGGAGTCCCTGTGGAACGCTTTCAACACATTGTGGAGTCCCTGTGGAATGCTTTCAACACATTGTGGAGTCCCTGTGGAATGCTTTCAACACATTGTGGAGTCCCTGTGGAATGCTTTCAACACATTGTGGAGTCCCTGTGGAACGCTTTCAACACATTGTGGAGTCCCTGTGGAACGCTTTCAACACCTTGTAGAGTCCCTGTGGAATGCTTTCAACACATTGTGGAGTCCCTGTGGAACGCTTTCAACACCTTGTAGAGTCCCTGTGGAATGCTTTCAACACATTGTGGAGTCCCTGTGGAACGCTTTCAACACATTGTGGAGTCCCTGTGGAATGCTTTCAACACATTGTGGAGTCCCTGTGGAACGCTTTCAGCACATTGTGGAGTCCATGTGGAACGCTTTCAACACATTGTGGAGTCCCTGTGGAACTCTGTCAACACATTGTGGAGTCCCTGTGGAATGCTTTCAACACATTGTGGAGTCCCTGTGGAACTCTGTCAACACATTGTGGAGTCCCTGTGGAATGCTTTCAACACATTGTGGAGTCCCTGTGGAACGCTTTCAACACATTGTGGAGTCCCTGTGGAACGCTTTCAACACATTGTGGAGTCCCTGTGGAATGCTTTCAACACATTGTGGAGTCCCTGTGGAATGCTTTCAACACATTGTGGAGTCCCTGTGGAATGCTTTCAACACATTGTGGAGTCCCTGTGGAATGCTTTCAACACATTGTGGAGTCCCTGTGGAATGCTTTCAACACATTGTGGAGTCCCTGTGGAATGCTTTCAACACATTGTGGAGTCCCTGTGGAACGCTTTCAACACATTGTGGAGTCCCTGTGGAACTCTTTCAACACATTGTGGAGTCCCTGTGGAACGCTTTCAACACATTGTGGAGTCCCTGTGGAACGCTTTCAACACATTGCGGAGTCCCTGTGGAACGCTTTCAACACATTGTGGAGTCCCTGTGGAATGCTTTCAACACATTGTGGAGTCCCTGTGGAACGCTTTCAACACATTGTGGAGTCCCTGTGGAACGCTTTCAACACATTGTGGAGTCCCTGTGGAATGCTTTCAACACATTGTGGAGTCCCTGTGGAACTCTTTCAACACATTGCGGAGTCCCTGTGGAACTCTTTCAACACATTGTGGAGTCCCTGTGGAACTCTTTCAACACATTGTGGAGTCCCTGTGGAACGCTTTCAACACATTGTGGAGTCCCTGTGGAACTCTTTCAACACATTGCGGAGTCCATGCTACAAACAATTGAAGACATTCTAAGGGCTAAAGGGGTACAACTCAATATTAGGAAGGTGTATATACAGTACATGTATGAATACTGTATAAGCAAGCATAGTGAGTGATGATTTTTATATGCATTCATTTGTATATCATTGGACTTTGTAAATCTGTCAGTTTATTAACGCTGAGTGATTAGTGTTTTTTGAGGTCGGTTTGGTTTCAGGTTTGATCATCTAAACATTAAATGCACTATCCATTATGTGGGTTGAATGCTGTAACACAGAATAAAACTATTAATAAATGTCCATGATGGTAGTGACTCCTCATGACTACTTAATAACCATCATTTATTCACATTACTTTAATGAAATATTGTTGTGTATATTACATTTGATGACTTTATTTCATATCTCATCTCTATAGAGAATGTTGATGACTGCTGAATACCAACCATCACTTAGATCATGTATTTTCAGGTAGAGATACTTCGCGAAGCAACTGCTCTCTATCCCTCGATTGTGTATTCTTCTCTCTCTTTCATGTAGCAGGTGTACAAGAAACACAAACCGGACAAGTAGTCGTGCAATGGATTATGGTCATTGTAGTTAATTACCACGTTTTCTGCACTAAACTATGTAGAATATTGTCCTGTTGGAAACTACAACACTCTACTACATTGCACAGTTCAGGCTTGATCTGACATCTCTACAGAAACTGCACAATGTGCGCATTGAGATCGCAGAAAAAAAAACGAACAAAATGGAATTAAAATAATTGAACCAACATTGGTCAATGAGTTGTTTAAATAACTTTTGGTTAATCACTCAGCACTATTGTTTATCCAGATTTGCATTAAACATACAGTATTGTGTGTGCACAAGTGGCCATGCTTGTGCATGTGTGTGTATGTATGTGTGTGTGTCCGTGCGTGTATGCGATTTGTCCTTCTAGACAAGTTACTTACCACACCCTGAGCAGCGATGAGCGCTGCCAATGTGCTCCTGCCTGAGGTTCCGGGGGTGCAGAGAGAGAGACGGATCTCCTGTCCTCCCACCAGTGTTCTGTCCATCTCTATCAGTATGGCCTCCGCCTGCTCTGCACTCTCATACTCCACCACCCCGAACCCTCGCACCGGGCTGCCCTCATCCTGGGCTAGCTGAAACACAGAAAACACACACACGTTATACACACACGTTACACACATCTCCCTCTCAACAGCACAGGGCTACAAACAAACAAACTGACAACAGTAAAAACAAGTACATACCAACATATACACCTTGCATTCCCAACACTCTCTTATTCCCCTCACAATCAGCGCAGTGTGTACAGAATAAAGCAACAACCTTGTGTAGCCTTCACAGTGACTGGCAGTATACTCTCATAAGATGAGCTCTAACTCACATCCAACTCTGACACATTCCCAATACTCTCTCACAGGTGGAGTAGTAGTACCGTACTGTATTACATCTATCATAGCTCAGGTGGAGTAGCAGTACTGTACTGTATTACATCTATCATAGCTCAGGTGGAGTAGCAGTACTGTATTACATCTATCATAGCTCAGGTGGAGTAGTAGTACCGTACTGTATTACATCTATCATAGCTCAGGTGGAGTAGCAGTACCGTACTGTATTACATCTATCATAGCTCAGGTGGAGTAGCAGTACTGTATTACATCTATCATAGCTCAGGTGGAGTAGCAGTACTGTATTACATCTATCATCGCTCAGGTGGAGTAGCAGTACTGTATTACATCTATCATAGCTCAGGTGGAGTAGTACTACCGTACTGTATTACATCTATCATAGCTCAGGTGGAGTAGCAGTACTGTATTACATCTCTCATAGCTCAGGTGGAGTAGCAGTACTGTATTACATCTATCATAGCTCAGGTGGAGTAGCAGTACCATACTGTATTACATCTATCATAGCTCAGGTGGAGTAGCAGTACTGTATTACATCTATCATAGCTCAGGTGGAGTAGCAGTACTGTATTACATCTATCATAGCTCAGGTGGAGTAGCAGTACTGTATTACATCTATCATAGCTCAGGTGGAGTAGCAGTACTGTACTGTATTACATCTATCATAGCTCAGGTGGAGTAGCAGTACTGTATTACATCTATCATAGCTCAGGTGGAGTAGCAGTACTGTATTACATCTATCATAGCTCAGGTGGAGTAGCAGTACTGTATTACATCTATCATAGCTCAGGTGGAGTAGCAGTACTGTATTACATCTATCATAGCTCAGGTGGAGTAGCAGTACTGTATTACATCTATCATAGCTCAGGTGGAGTAGCAGTACTGTATTACATCTATCATAGCTCAGGTGGAGTAGCAGTACTGTATTACATCTATCATAGCGCAGGTGGAGTAGCAGTACTGTATTACATCTCTCATAGCTCAGGTGGAGTAGCAGTACTGTATTACATCTATCATAGCTCAGGTGGAGTAGCAGTACTGTATTACATCTATCATAGCTCAGGTGGAGTAGCAGAACCGTACTGTATTACATCTATCATAGCTCAGGTGGAGTAGCAGTACTGTATTACATCTATCATAGCTCAGGTGGAGTAGCATTGCTGTATTACATCTCTCATAGCTCAGGTGGAGTAGCAGTACTGTATTACATCTATCATAGCTCAGGTGGAGTAGCAGTACTGTATTACATCTCTCATAGCTCAGGTGGAGTAGCAGTACTGTATTACATCTCTCATAGCTCAGGTGGAGTAGCAGTACTGTATTACATCTATCATAGCTCAGGTGGAGTAGTAGTACCGTACTGTATTACATCTATCATAGCTCAGGTGGAGTAGCAGTACCGTACTGTATTACATCTATCATAGCTCAGGTGGAGTAGCAGTACTGTATTACATCTATCATAGCTCAGGTGGAGTAGCAGTACTGTATTACATCTATAATAGCTCAGGTGGAGTAGCAGTACTGTATTACATCTATCATAGCTCAGGTGGAGTAGTACTACCGTACTGTATTACATCTATCATAGCTCAGGTGGAGTAGCAGTACTGTATTACATCTCTCATAGCTCAGGTGGAGTAGCAGTACTGTATTACATCTATCATAGCTCAGGTGGAGTAGCAGTACCATACTGTATTACATCTATCATAGCTCAGGTGGAGTAGCAGTACTGTATTACATCTATCATAGCTCAGGTGGAGTAGCAGTACTGTATTACATCTATCATAGCTCAGGTGGAGTAGCAGTACTGTATTACATCTCTCATAGCTCAGGTGGAGTAGCAGTACTGTATTACATCTATCATAGCTCAGGTGGAGTAGCAGTACTGTATTACATCTATCATAGCTCAGGTGGAGTAGCAGTACTATATTACATCTATCATAGCTCAGGTGGAGTAGCAGTACTGTATTACATCTATCATAGCTCAGGTGGAGTAGCAGTACTGTATTACATCTATCATAGCTCAGGTGGAGTAGCAGTACTGTATTACATCTATCATAGCTCAGGTGGAGTAGCAGTACTGTATTACATCTATCATAGCGCAGGTGGAGTAGCAGTACTGTATTACATCTCTCATAGCTCAGGTGGAGTAGCAGTACTGTATTACATCTATCATAGCTCAGGTGGAGTAGCAGTACTGTATTACATCTATCATAGCTCAGGTGGAGTAGCAGAACCGTACTGTATTACATCTATCATAGCTCAGGTGGAGTAGCAGTACTGTATTACATCTATCATAGCTCAGGTGGAGTAGCATTACTGTATTACATCTCTCATAGCTCAGGTGGAGTAGCAGTACAGTACTGTATTACATCTATCATAGCTCAGGTGGAGTAG